>NC_057803.1:246243652-246270212 GCF_018294505.1 Triticum aestivum
GGCCAGGCCCATGTAATTTCGAAATACATAAGTATAGGCTATTTTTAGAGTCCGTATGTGTGGGGAAACAAGAGATAGGGTTGATTTCGGACCCCTCCACCAAGGGCCACGAAATTCCCCCCCTCTTCCTCCATATATACAGCCCTTAGGGCATCGTTTAGACTTTGGGTTTTGTTTAGATTAAAAGTTCGCCATAGCTGCAACTTCGCGTACTTCGTTTGTGTTCAACGACCAGACAAAGGCGTCACAGAACCCCACCTTGATCAATAAAGCTTTCATCTTATATTCGCAATATCCAGATTGCAATCTCAGTTTCTTGCTTGTTCTTCGTTTGCACGCAGGAAACAGACCCTCGTGGTCAGGTTGATCGTGCTCCGGCGTGGTCAATAACCTCTCGGAGTTGGTTTAGCGATTGCTAAGGCGCGACGTCCTCGCACGTTCGTAGTCGGATCGTCAAAGTCGACTTCCACCAAAGCGAAATCCATCATCTCATCGAAAGACGGGACACCTTTTTATCTATCATCATTATGCGAGAGAATGCAAATCTCCGCATGTGATGATTGCTACAGCGGATGGTGGATATGAGTCCGCTAGTGACTATGATGAGCAGACTTTGGCTCTTATTACACGTGAAGAACATGGTGGAGATGATTCTGATCATGAGACGCAATACATGGCTCCGGAAGACGCTGACAGGTATGAATGTTTAGTTGCTCAACGTGTTTTGAGTGTGCAGGTCACACAAGCTAAGCAAAATCAGAGGCACAATTTGTTCCATACCAAGGGAGTTGTGAAGGAACGTTCTGTGCGCGTCATAATAGACGGAGGTAGTTGCAACAACTTGGCTAGCATGGAGATGGTGGAGAAGCTTTCTCTCACCACAAGACCACATCCACATCCTTACTACATCCAATGGTTCAACAACAGCGGCAAGGTTAAGGTAACACGTACTGTTCGTGTGCATTTTAGTATCTCTACATATGCTGATTATGTTGATTGTGATGTGGTACCTATGCAAGCATGTTCCTTATTACTTGGTAGACCATGGCAATTTGATAAAAATTCTATACACCATGGTAGAAACAATCACTATACTCTTGTTCATAAGGATAAAAATATTACTTTGCTTCCTATGACTCCTGATTCCATTTTGAAAGATGATATTAATAGAGCTAATAAAGCACAACAGGAGAAGAATAAGAGTGAAAATCAGATTGTGGCAAAAGAATTTGAGCAACAAATGAAGCATAATAATAAACCATCTAGTGTTGCTTCTGAAATTAAATTGAAAAGTGCATGTTTATTTGCCACCAAATCTGATATTGATGAGCTAGATTTCAGCAAATCTGTTTGCTATGCTTTTGTGTGCAAAGAGGCATTATTTTCATTCGAGGACGTGCCTTCCTCTTTGCCTCCTGCTGTCACTAACATTTTGCAGGAGTTCGCTGACGTTTTTCCACAAGACGTGCCACCGGGATTACCGCCTATTCGAGGGATTGAGCATCAGATTGACTTAATTCCCGGTGCTTCACTGCCAAACCGTGCACCATACCGTACCAATCCAGAGGAGACGAAGGAGATTATGCGTCAAGTACACGAGCTTCTCGACAAAGGTTATATACGCGAATCCCTTAGTCCTTGTGCTGTTCCTATTATTCTAGTGCCGAAAAAGGATGGTACATCACGTATGTGTGTTGATTGTAGAGGCATTAATAATATTACTATTCGTTATCGTCATCCTATTCCTAGGCTAGATGATATGCTTGATGAATTGAGTGGCTCTACAATATTCTCCAAAGTTGATTTGCGTAGTGGCTACCATCAAATTCGTATGAAATTGGGAGATGAATGGAAAACAGCATTTAAAACTAAGTTTGGATTATATGAGTGGTTAGTCATGCCTTTTGGGTTAACTAATGCACCTAGTACTTTCATGAGATTAATGAACGAAGTTTTACGTGCTTTCATTGGACGATTTGTGGTAGTTTACTTTGATGACATATTGATTTATAGCAGATCTTTGGAAGAACATTTGGAACATTTACGTGCTGTTTTTATTGCTCTACGTGATGCACGTTTGTTTGGTAACGTTGGGAAGTGCACCTTTTGCACCGACCGAGTATCTTTTCTTGGCTATGTTGTTACTCCACAGGGAATTGAAGTTGATAAAGCCAAGATTGAAGCTATTGAGAGTTGGCCGCAGCCCAAAACGGTCACACAAGTGAGGAATTTTCTTGGCCTCGCTGGATTCTATAGGCGTTTTGTGAGAGATTTCAGCACCATTGCTGCACCTCTCAATGAGCTTACAAAGAAAGATGTGCCTTTTCTATGGGGTACCGCACAGGAAGAAGCCTTCACGGTATTGAAAGATAAGTTGACACATGCTCCTTTACTCCAACTTCCTGATTTTAATAAGACTTTTGAGCTTTAATGTGATGCTAGTGGAATTGGATTAGGAGGTGTGTTATTACAAGATGGCAAACCTGTTGCATACTTTTCTGAAAAATTGAGTGGGCCTAGTCTGAATTATTCTACTTATGATAAAGAATTATATGCTCTTGTTCGGACTTTAGAAACATGGCAACATTATTTATGGCCCAAAGAATTTGTTATACATTCTGATCATGAATCTTTGAAACATATTAAAAGTCAAGCTAAACTGAATCGTAGACATGCTAAATGGGTTGAATTCATTGAGACTTTCCCTTATGTCATTAAACACAAGAAGGGAAAAGAAAATGTTATTGCTGATGCATTGTCTCGTCGCTATACTATGCTTTCACAACTTGACTTCAAAATATTTGGTTTGGAGACCATCAAAGATCAATATGTGCATGATGCTGATTTTAAAGATGTACTGCAGAATTGTAAAGAAGGTAGAATGTGGAACAAGTTTGTTGTTAACGATGGATTTGTGTTTCGTGCTAACAAGCTATGCATTCCAGCTAGCTCCGTTCGTCTTTTGTTGTTGCAGGAGGCGCATGGAGGAGGATTAATGGGACACTTTGGCGTGAAGAAGATGGAGGACGTACTTGCTACACATTTCTTTTGGCCAAAGATGAGACGGGATGTTGAGCGTTTTATTGCTCGCTGCACTACATGTCAAAAAGCTAAGTCACGACTCAATCCTCATGGTTTATATATGCCTTTGCCTGTACCTAGTGTTCCTTGGGAGGATATATCTATGGACTTTGTTTTAGGTTTACCTCGAACAAAGAAGGGGAGGGATAGCATATTTGTTGTCGTGGATAGATTCTCGAAAATGGCACACTTCATACCATGTCATAAAAGCGATGATGCTGTTAATGTTGCTGATTTGTTCTTTCGTGAAATTATTCGCTTGCATGGTGTGCCAAATACTATTGTTTCAGATCGTGATACTAAATTTCTTAGCCACTTTTGGAGATGTTTATGGGCTAAGTTGGGGACTAAACTGCTTTTTAGTACTACTTGTCACCCCCAAACTGATGGACAAACTGAAGTAGTCAATAGAACGTTGTCTACTATGCTTAGGGCTGTTTTGAAGAATAATAAGAAAATGTGGGAGGAATGCTTGCCTCATATTGAATTTGCTTATAATCGTTCATTGCATTCTACTACTAAGATGTGCCCTTTTGAAGTTGTGTATGGTTTCCTACCGCGTGCACCTATTGATTTGTTGCCTGTTCCATCTTCGGAGAAGGTTAATTTTGATGCTAAACAACGTGCTGAATTGATTTTAAAAATGCATGAGTTAACTAAGGAAAACATTGAGCGTATGAATGCTAAATATAAACTTGCTGGAGATAAGGGTAGAAAACATGTTGTGTTTGCACCTGGAGATCTTGTTTGGTTACATTTGCGTAAGGATAGATTTCCTGATTTGCGCAAATCAAAGCTAATGCCACGTGCTGATGGTCCCTTTAAGGTGTTAGAGAAAATAAATGATAATGCATATAAACTTGAGCTGCCTGCAGATTTTGGGGTTAGTCCCACTTTTAACATTGCAGATTTGAAGCCTTATTTGGGTGAGGAAGATGAACTTCCGTCGAGGACGACTTCATTTCAAGAAGGGGAGGATGATGAGGACATCAATACAATTGTTACACCCACAGCCCCTGCTGCTCTACATACTGGACCAATTACTAGAGCTCGTGCACGCCAACTAAATTACCAGGTACTTTCGTTTCTTGGTAATGATTCTAATGTTCATGAGAATATGATGCTGCCTAAATTGGATACATTTGTTTTGCTTACAAATGAAGGGCCTAGCTTGGAGAAGGATGAACATTGGAGCAAGAACAAGCATGGAGATGATGGCATGCGCAAGGGGAACAAGAGCGGAGTTACAAGTGATGATTTCAGGACTTTGAAACCACCATAATGGGTGCATGAAGCCTTGGACGAAATATACAAGATGCCACTTCATAAATTTCGTCCCGAGGCTATTTTAGGTGCTGCATCACCTTATTATTGGGCCAGGCCCATGTAATTTCGAAATACATAAGTATAGGCTATTTTTAGAGTCCGTATGTGTGGGGAAACAAGAGATAGGGTTGATTTCGGACCCCTCCACCAAGGGCCACGAAATTCCCCCCCTCTTCCTCCATATATACAGCCCTTAGGGCATCGTTTAGACTTTGGGTTTTGTTTAGATTAAAAGTTCGCCATAGCTGCAACTTCGCGTACTTCGTTTGTGTTCAACGACCAGACAAAGGCGTCACAGAACCCCACCTTGATCAATAAAGCTTTCATCTTATATTCGCAATATCCAGATTGCAATCTCAGTTTCTTGCTTGTTCTTCGTTTGCACGCAGGAAACAGACCCTCGTGGTAAGGTTGATCGTGCTCCGGCGTGGTCAATAACCTCTCGGAGTTGGTTTAGCGATTGCTAAGGCGCGACGTCCTCGCACGTTCGTAGTCGGATCGTCAAAGTCGACTTCCACCAAAGCGAAATCCATCATCTCATCGAAAGACGGGACACCTTTTTATCTATCATCATTATGCGAGAGAATGCAAATCTCCGCATGTGATGATTGCTACAGCGGATGGTGGATATGAGTCCGCTAGTGACTATGATGAGCAGACTTTGGCTCTTATTACACGTGAAGAACATGGTGGAGATGATTCTGATCATGAGACGCAATACATGGCTCCTGAAGACGCTGACAGGTATGAATGTTTAGTTGCTCAACGTGTTTTGAGTGTGCAGGTCACACAAGCTGAGCAAAATCAGAGGCACAATTTGTTCCATACCAAGGGAGTTGTGAAGGAACGTTCTGTGCGCGTCATAATAGACGGAGGTAGTTGCAACAACTTGGCTAGCATGGAGATGGTGGAGAAGCTTTCTCTCACCACAAGACCACATCCACATCCTTACTACATCCAATGGTTCAACAACAGCGGCAAGGTTAAGGTAACACGTACTGTTCGTGTGCATTTTAGTATCTCTACATATGCTGATTATGTTGATTGTGATGTGGTACCTATGCAAGCATGTTCCTTATTACTTGGCAGACCATGGCAATTTGATAAAAATTCTGTACACCATGGTAGAAACAATCACTATACTCTTGTTCATAAGGATAAAAATATTACTTTGCTTCCTATGACTCCTGATTCCATTTTGAAAGATGATATTAATAGAGCTAATAAAGCACAACAGGAGAAGAATAAGAGTGAAAATCAGATTGTGGCAAAAGAATTTGAGCAACAAATGAAGCCTAATAATAAACCATCTAGTGTTGCTTCTGAAATTAAATTGAAAAGTGCATGTTTATTTGCCACCAAATCTGATATTGATGAGCTAGATTTCAGCAAATCTGTTTGCTATGCTTTTGTGTGCAAAGAGGCATTATTTTCATTCGAGGACGTGCCTTCCTCTTTGCCTCCTGCTGTCACTAACATTTTGCAGGAGTTCGCTGACGTCTTTCCACAAGACGTGCCACCGGGACTACCGCCTATTCGAGGGATTGAGCATCAGATTGACTTAATTCCCGGTGCTTCACTACCAAACCGTGCACCATACCGTACCAATCCAGAGGAGACGAAGGAGATTATGCGTCAAGTACAAGAGCTTCTCGACAAAGGTTATATACGCGAATCCCTTAGTCCTTGTGCTGTTCCTATTATTCTAGTGCCGAAAAAGGATGGTACATCACGTATGTGTGTTGATTGTAGAGGCATTAATAATATTACTATTCGTTATCGTCATCCTATTCCTAGGCTAGATGATATGCTTGATGAATTGAGTGGCTCTACAATATTCTCCAAAGTTGATTTGCGTAGTGGCTACCATCAAATTCGTATGAAATTGGGAGATGAATGGAAAACAGCATTTAAAACTAAGTTTGGATTATATGAGTGGTTAGTCATGCCTTTTGGGTTAACTAATGCACCTAGTACTTTCATGAGATTAATGAACGAAGTTTTACGTGCTTTCATTGGACGATTTGTGGTAGTTTACTTTGATGACATATTGATTTATAGCAGATCTTTGGAAGAACATTTGGAACATTTACGTGCTGTTTTTATTGCTCTACGTGATGCACGTTTGTTTGGTAACGTTGGGAAGTGCACCTTTTGCACCGACCGAGTATCTTTTCTTGGCTATGTTGTTACTCCACAGGGAATTGAAGTTGATAAAGCCAAGATTGAAGCTATTGAGAGTTGGCCGCAGCCCAAAACGGTCACACAAGTGAGGAATTTTCTTGGCCTCGCTGGATTCTATAGGCGTTTTGTGAGAGATTTCAGCACCATTGCTGCACCTCTCAATGAGCTTACAAAGAAAGATGTGCCTTTTCTATGGGGTACCGCACAGGAAGAAGCCTTCACGGTATTGAAAGATAAGTTGACACATGCTCCTTTACTCCAACTTCCTGATTTTAATAAGACTTTTGAGCTTTAATGTGATGCTAGTGGAATTGGATTAGGAGGTGTGTTATTACAAGATGGCAAACCTGTTGCATACTTTTCTGAAAAATTGAGTGGGCCTAGTCTGAATTATTCTACTTATGATAAAGAATTATATGCTCTTGTTCGGACTTTAGAAACATGGCAACATTATTTATGGCCCAAAGAATTTGTTATACATTCTGATCATGAATCTTTGAAACATATTAAAAGTCAAGCTAAACTGAATCGTAGACATGCTAAATGGGTTGAATTCATTGAGACTTTCCCTTATGTCATTAAACACAAGAAGGGAAAAGAAAATGTTATTGCTGATGCATTGTCTCGTCGCTATACTATGCTTTCACAACTTGACTTCAAAATATTTGGTTTGGAGACCATCAAAGATCAATATGTGCATGATGCTGATTTTAAAGATGTACTGCAGAATTGTAAAGAAGGTAGAATGTGGAACAAGTTTGTTGTTAACGATGGATTTGTGTTTCGTGCTAACAAGCTATGCATTCCAGCTAGCTCCGTTCGTCTTTTGTTGTTGCAGGAGGCGCATGGAGGAGGATTAATGGGACACTTTGGCGTGAAGAAGATGGAGGACGTACTTGCTACACATTTCTTTTGGCCAAAGATGAGACGGGATGTTGAGCGTTTTATTGCTCGCTGCACTACATGTCAAAAAGCTAAGTCACGACTCAATCCTCATGGTTTATATATGCCTTTGCCTGTACCTAGTGTTCCTTGGGAGGATATATCTATGGACTTTGTTTTAGGTTTACCTCGAACAAAGAAGGGGAGGGATAGCATATTTGTTGTCGTGGATAGATTCTCGAAAATGGCACACTTTATACCATGTCATAAAAGCGATGATGCTGTTAATGTTGCTGGTTTGTTCTTTCGTGAAATTATTTGCTTGCATGGTGTGCCAAATACTATTGTTTCAGATCGTGATACTAAATTTCTTAGCCACTTTTGGAGATGTTTATGGGCTAAGTTGGGGACTAAACTGCTTTTTAGTACTACTTGTCACCCCCAAACTGATGGACAAACTGAAGTAGTCAATAGAACGTTGTCTACTATGCTTAGGGCTGTTTTGAAGAATAATAAGAAAATGTGGGAGGAATGCTTGCCTCATATTGAATTTGCTTATAATCGTTCATTGCATTCTACTACTAAGATGTGCCCTTTTGAAGTTGTGTATGGTTTCCTACCTCGTGCACCTATTGATTTGTTGCCTCTTCCATCTTCGGATTTTGGGGTTAGTCCCACTTTTAACATTGCAGATTTGAAGCCTTATTTGGGTGACGAAGATGAACTTCCGTCGAGGACGACTTCATTTCAAGAAGGGGAGGATGATGAGGACATCAATACAATTGTTACACCCACAGCCCCTGCTGCTATACATACTGGACCAATTACTAGAGCTCGTGCACGCCAACTAAATTACCAGGTACTTTCGTTTCTTGGTAATGATTCTAATGTTCATGAGAATATGATGCTGCCTAAATTGGATACATTTGTTTTGCTTACAAATGAAGGGCCTAGCTTGGAGAAGGATGAACATTGGAGCAAGAACAAGCATGGAGATGATGGCATGCGCAAGGGAAACAAGAACGGAGTTACAAGTGATGATTTCAGGACTTTGAAGCCACCATAATGGGTGCATGAAGCCTTGGACGAAATATACAAGACGCCACTTCATAAATTTCGTCCCGAGGCTATTTTAGGTGCTGCGTCACCTTATTATTGGGCCAGGCCCATGTAATTTCGAAATACATGAGTATAGGCTATTTTTAGAGTCCGTATGTGTGGGGAAACAAGAGATAGGGTTGATTTCGGACCCCTCCACCAAGGGCCACGAAATTCTCCCCCTCTTCCTCCATATATACAGCCCTTAGGGCATCGTTTAGACTTTGGGTTTTGTTTAGATTAAAAGTTCGCCATAGCTGCAACTTCGCGTACTTCGTTTGTGTTCAACGACCAGACAAAGGCGTCACAGAACCCCACCTTGATCAATAAAGCTTTCATCTTATATTCGCAATATCCAGATTGCAATCTTAGTTTCTTGCTTGTTCTTCGTTTGCTCGCAGGAAACAGACCCTCGTGGTCAGGTTGATCGTGCTCCGGCGTGGTCAATAACCTCTCGGAGTTGGTTTAGCGATTGCTAAGGCGCGACGTCCTCGCACGTTCGTAGTCGGATCGTCAAAGTCGACTTCCACCAAAGCGAAATCCACCATCTCATCGAAAGACGGGACACCTTTGCCTCTATCATGTGTTGATTGTAGAGGCATTAATAATATTACTATTCGTTATCGTCATCCTATTCCTAGGCTAGATGATATGCTTGATGAATTGAGTGGCTCTACAATATTCTCCAAAGTTGATTTGCGTAGTGGCTACCATCAAATTCGTATGAAATTGGGAGATGAATGGAAAACAGCATTTAAAACTAAGTTTGGATTATATGAGTGGTTAGTCATGCCTTTTGGGTTAACTAATGCACCTAGTACTTTCATGAGATTAATGAACGATGTTTTACGTGCTTTCATTGGACGATTTGTGGTAGTTTACTTTGATGACATATTGATTTATAGCAGATCTTTGGAAGAACATTTGGAACATTTACGTGCTGTTTTTATTGCTCTACGTGATGCACGTTTGTTTGGTAACCTTGGGAAGTGCACCTTTTGCACCGACCGAGTATCTTTTCTTGGCTATGTTGTTACTCCACAGGGAATTGAAGTTGATAAAGCCAAGATTGAAGCTATTGAGAGTTGGCCGCAGCCCAAAACGGTCACACAAGTGAGGAATTTTCTTGGCCTCGCTGGATTCTATAGGCGTTTTGTGAGAGATTTCAGCACCATTGCTGCACCTCTCAATGAGCTTACAAAGAAAGATGTGCCTTTTCTATGGGGTACCGCACAGGAAGAAGCCTTCACGGTATTGAAAGATAAGTTGACACATGCTCCTTTACTCCAACTTCCTGATTTTAATAAGACTTTTGAGCTTGAATGTGATGCTAGTGGAATTGGATTAGGAGGTGTGTTATTACAAGATGGCAAACCTGTTGCATACTTTTCTGAAAAATTGAGTGGGCCTAGTCTGAATTATTCTACTTATGATAAAGAATTATATGCTCTTGTTTGGACTTTAGAAACATGGCAACATTATTTATGGCCCAAAGAATTTGTTATACATTCTGATCATGAATCTTTGAAGCATATTAAAAGTCAAGCTAAACTGAATCGTAGACATGCTAAATGGGTTGAATTCATTGAGACTTTCCCTTATGTCATTAAACACAAGAAGGGAAAAGAAAATGTTATTGCTGATGCATTGTCTCGTCGCTATACTATGCTTTCACAACTTGACTTCAAAATATTTGGTTTGGAGACCATCAAAGATCAATATGTGCATGATGCTGATTTTAAAGATGTACTGCAGAATTGTAAAGAAGGTAGAATGTGGAACAAGTTTGTTGTAAACGATGGATTTGTGTTTCGTGCTAACAAGCTATGCATTCCAGCTAGCTCCGTTCGTCTTTTGTTGTTGCAGGAGGCGCATGGAGGAGGATTAATGGGACACTTTGGCGTGAAGAAGATGGAGGACGTACTTGCTACACATTTCTTTTGGCCAAAGATGAGACGGGATGTTGAGCGTTTTATTGCTCGCTGCACTACATGTCAAAAAGCTAAGTCACGACTCAATCCTCATGGTTTATATATGCCTTTGCCTGTACCTAGTGTTCCTTGGGAGGATATATCTATGGACTTTGTTTTAGGTTTACCTCGAACAAAGAAGGGGAGGGATAGCATATTTGTTGTCGTGGATAGATTCTCGAAAATGACACACTTTATACCATGTCATAAAAGCGATGATGCTGTTAATGTTGCTGATTTGTTCTTTCGTGAAATTATTCGCTTGCATGGTGTGCCAAATACTATTGTTTCAGATCGTGATACTAAATTTCTTAGCCACTTTTGGAGATGTTTATGGGCTAAGTTGGGGACTAAACTGCTTTTTAGTACTACTTGTCACCCCCAAACTGATGGACAAACTGAAGTATCAATAGAACGTTGTCTACTATGCTTAGGGCTGTTTTGAAGAATAATAAGAAAATGTGGGAGGAATGCTTGCCTCATATTGAATTTGCTTATAATCGTTCATTGCATTCTACTACTAAGATGTGCCCTTTTGAAGTTGTGTATGGTTTCCTACCTCATGCACCTATTGATTTGTTGCCTCTTCCATCTTCGGAGAAGGTTAATTTTGATGCTAAACAACGTGCTAAATTGATTTTAAAAATGCATGAGTTAACTAAGGAAAACATTGAGCGCATGAATGCTAAAAATAAAGTTGCTGGAGATAAGGGTAGAAAACATGTTGTGTTTGCACCTGGAGATCTTGTTTGGTTACATTTGCGTAAGGATAGATTTCCTGATTTGCGCAAATCAAAGTTAATGCCACGTGCTGATGGTCCCTTTAAGGTGTTAGAGAAAATAAATGATAATGCATATAAACTTGAGCTGCCTGCAGATTTTGGGGTTAGTCCCACTTTTAACATTGCAGATTTGAAGCCTTATTTGGGTGAGGAAGATGAACTTCCGTCGAGGACGGCTTCATTTCAAGAAGGGGAGGATGATGAGGACATCAATACAATTGTTACACCCACAACCCCTGCTGCTATACATACTGGACCAGTTACTAGAGCTCGTGCACGCCAACTAAATTACCAGGTACTTTCGTTTCTTGGTAATGATTCTAATGTTCATGAGAATATGATGCTGCCTAAATTGGATACATTTGTTTTGCTTACAAATGAAGGGCCTAGCTTGGAGAAGGATGAACATTGGAGCAAGAACAAGCATGGAGATGATGGCATGCGCAAGGGGAACAAGAACGGAGTTACAAGTGATGATTTCAGGACTTTGAAGCCACCATAATGGGTGCATGAAGCCTTGGACGAAATATACAAGATGCCACTTCATAAATTTCGTCCCGAGGCTATTTTAGGTGCTGCGTCACCTTATTATTGGGCCAGGCCCATGTAATTTCGAAATACATAAGTATAGGCTATTTTTAGAGTCCGTATGTGTGGGGAAACAAGAGATAGTGTTGATTTCGGACCCCTCCACCAAGGGCCACGAAATTCCCCCCTCTTCCTCCATATATACAGCCCTTAGGGCATCGTTTAGACTTTGGGTTTTGATTAGATTAAAAGTTCGCCATAGCTGCAACTTCGCGTACTTCGTTTGTGTTCAACGACCAGACAAAGGCGTCACAGAACCCCACCTTGATCAATAAAGCTTTCATCTTATATTCGCAATATCCAGATTGCAATCTCAGTTTCTTGCTTGTTCTTCGTTTGCTCGCAGGAAACAGACCCTCGTGGTCAGGTTGATCGTGCTCCGGCGTGGTCAATAACCTCTCGGAGTTGGTTTAGCGATTGCTAAGGCGCGACGTCCTCGCACGTTCGTAGTCGGATCATCAAAGTCGACTTCCACCAAAGCGATATCCATCATCTCATCGAAAGACGGGACACCTTTGCCTCTATCATGATGAAGACATCAATACCATTGTTACACCCACAGCCCCTACTGTTAGATATACTGGACCAATTACTAGAGCTCGCGCACGCCAATTAAATTACCAGGTACTTTCGTTTCTTGGTAATGATTCTAATGTTCATGAGATTATGATGCTGTCTAAATTGGATACATTTGTTTTGCTTACAAATGAAGGGCCTTGCTTGGAGAAGGATGAACATTGGAGCAAGAACACACATGGAGTTGATGGCATGCGCAAGGGGATCAAGAACGGAGTTACAAGTGATGATTTCAGGACTTTAAAGCCGCCATAAGGAGTGCATGAAGCTTTGGACGAAATATACAAGATGCCACTTCAAAATATTCGTCCATAGGCTATTCTAGGTGCTGCATCACCTTATTAATGGGCCGGGCCCATGTAATTTCGAAATACTTAAGTATAGGCTATTTTTAGAGTCCGTATGTGTGGGGAAACAAGAGTTAGGGTTGGTTTCGGACCCCACCCTCAAGGGCCACGAAATTCCCCCCTCTTCCTCCATATTTACAGCCCTTGGGGCGTCGTTTAGACTTTGGGTTTTGTTTAGATTAAAAGTTCGCCATAGCTGCAACTTCGCGTACTTCGTTTGTGTCCAACGACCAGACCAAGACGTCACAGAACCCCACCTTGATCAATAAAGCTTTCATCTTATATTCGCACTATCCAGATTGCAATCTCAGTTTCTTGCTTGTTCTTCGTTTGCTCGCAGGAAACAGACCCTCGTGGTCAGGTTGATCGTGCTCCGGCGTGGTCAATAACCCTCGGAAGTTGGTTTAGCGATTGCTAAGGCGCGACGTCTCGCATGTTTGTAGTCGGATCGTCAAGGTCGACTCCCACAGAAAACGATAGCCACCATCTCATCGAAACATCGGGACCCTCGCCTCTATCACATTCCTTAATGGATTTCTTAAAGAAGAGTTGTATATGATGCAACCAGAAGGTTTTGCCGATCCTAAAGGTGCTAACAAAGTGTGCAAGCTCCTTCGATCCATCTATGGACTGGTGCAAAGCCTTTCGATGAAGCATATGGTTTTATACAGACTTTCGGTGAAGCCTGTATTTATAAGAAAGTGAGTGGGAGCTCTGTAGCATTTCTGATATTATATGTGGATGACATATTGGTTATTGGAAATGATATAGAATTTCTAGATAACATAAAACGATACTTGAATAAGAGTTTTTCAATGAAAGACCTCGATGAAGATGCTTATATATTGGGCATCAAGATCTATAGAGATAGATCAAGACGCTTAATAGGACTTTCACAAAGCACATACCTTGACAAAGTTTTGAAGAAGTTCAAAATGGATCAGTCAAAGAAAGGGTTCTTGCCTGTGTTACAAGGTGTGAAGTTGAGTCAGACTCAAAGCCCGACCACTACAAAAGATACAGAAAAATGAAAGTCATTCCCTATGCCTCAGCCATAGGTTCTATCATGTATACTATGCTGTGTACTAGACCTGATGTGTGCCTTGCCATAAGTCTGGCAGGGAGGTACCAAAGTAATCCAGGAGTGGATCACTAGACAACCGTCAAGAACATCCTGCCTGTAAAGGACCAAGGCTATGTTTCTCGTTTATAGAGGTGACAAAGAGCTTGTCGTAAATGGTTACGTCGATGCTAGCTTTGACACTGATCCGGATGACTCTAACTCACAAACCGGATACGTATTTATATTGAATGGCAGAGCTGTCAGTTGGTGCAGTTCCAAGCAGAGCGTCATGGCGGGATCTACGTGTGAAGCGAAGTACATAGCTGCTTCGGAAGCAGCAAATGAAGGAGTCTAGATGAAGGAGTTCATATCCGATCTGGGTGTAATACCTAGTGCATCGGATCCAATGAAAATCTTTTTTGACAACTGGAGCAATTGCCTTGGCGAAGGAATCTAGGTTTCACAAGAGAACCAAACACATCAAGAGACGATTTAACTCCATTCGTGAACAAGTCAAGGATGTAGACATAGAAATTTTCAAGATACATACGGATCTAAATGTAGCAAACCCGTTGACTAAGCCTCTTCCATGAGTAAAACATGATCAACATCAAGACTCCATGGGTGTTAGATTCACTACAATGTAAACTAGATTATTGACTCTAGTGCAAGTGGGAGACTGAAGGAAATATGCCCTAGAGCCAATAATAAAGTTGTTATCTTATATTTCCTTATGCATGATAAAGGTTCATTATTCATGCTAGAATTGTATTGACCGGAAACCTTAATACATGTGTGAATGCATGAACAAACACAGTGTCCCTAGTGAGCCTCTACTAGACTAGCTCATTGATCAAAGATGGTTAAGGTTTCCTAACCATTGACATGATTTGTCATTTGATAACGAGGTCACATCATTAGGAGAATGATGTGATGCACAAGACCCATCTGTTAGCTTAGCATATTGATCGTTCAGTTTATTGCTATTGTATTCTTCATGTCAAATACATATTCTTTTGACTATGAGATTACGCAACTCCCGGATAGCGGAGCAATGCCTTGTGTGTTATCAAACATCACAACGTAACTGGGTGATCATAAAGATGCTCTACAGGTATCTCCGAAGGTGTTTTTTGGGTTGGCATAGATCGAGATTAGGATTTTTCACTCCGAGTATCGGAGAGGTATCTCTGGACCCTCTCGGTAATACACATCATAAGCTTGCAAGAAAATGACAAAGGAGTTAGTCACGAGGTGATGTATTACGGAACGATTAAAGAGACTTGCTGGCAATGAGATTGAACTAGGTATGAAGATACCGACAATCGGATCTCGGGCAAGTAACATATCGATAGACAAAGGGAATTATGTATGTTATCATAATGGTTCGACCGATAAAGATCTTCATAAAATATGTAGGAGCCAATATGGGCATCTAGGTTCCTCTATTGGTTATTTATCGGAGAGGTGTCTCGGTCATGTCTACATAGTTCTCGAACCCGTAAGGTCCGCACGCTTAATGTTCGAGGACGATATAGCATTATCTTAGTTATGTGATTTGGTGACTGAATGTTATTCGAGGAGTCTCGAAATGGTCGAGAGGTAAATATTGATATATAGGACGATGATATTTGGACACCGAAAGTGTTTCGGGGGTTACCGGGTACTTATCGGGTCACCCGAAGGGGTTCCGGGCACCCCCGGCAAAAGATATGGGCCTTATGGGCCAAGAGGGGAAACGCACCAGCCACAAGGGGCTGGTGACCCCCATATGGGTCAGCCTAGGAGGAGAAGTGTCGCGGGATTTCCCCGACCACCTATGGGACCGGGTGTCCCGTTGTTGGTTCGGCAGGGGGCGGCACGTTGCACAAAGAGCAGACCAGCATACGACAACATGACAGATAGCACACAATTGATTTACCCAGGTTCGGGCCATCATGAGGCGTAATACCCTACTCCTACTTTAGTGGATTGATGGAAGAATGCATGTGGTGGTGCGTAGTACAATTGCCCAGCAAGGTTTGCCCATGGCGACTACGTGCGTGTGGTGGCTTGGGTTGTCAACTTTCCAACCTTCTAACCCATCCTACGAGTGCCATGAGCCTTCTTTTATAGATTAAGGGGTCACCACAGTGGCAAAGTGGTCATTATCCACTGATATGATAGCAAATAGTGCAATCATACTTAACTCTGCGGGCTGACAGGGCACATTAAATGCGTCGCTTAGTGTCACATCACTGGGCGCCCGGCAAGGCCTGCCGGGCTATCTTGCCCGCTCCGCACTTGCCCTCTTGACACGTCGCAGGACCAGTGTCATCTGTAGGTTTCTCTATAGGAAATGGCTGCCATGTGGCAAATGGCTGCCACTTAATCATCTTGCGGCTTGACACCGCACTGATTGACGACGTGAGTCGCGTTTAAGTGGTTGGTGGAGCGGTTCTGCCCCCACAGCCCCCGACAGGCTCTGCCGGGGAGCCTCGGTTGCCTTCTTCTGGTGGTGGCCTCGCCCCTTGATAGAGGCAAAGGTGTCCCGTCTTTCGATGAGATGATGGATATCACTTTGGTGGCAGTCGACTTTGACGATCCGACTACAAACGTGCGAGGACGTCGCGCCTTAGCAATCGCTAAACCAACTCCGAGAGGTTATTGACCACGCTGGAGCACGATCAACCTGACCACGAGGGTCTGTTTCCTGCGAGCAAACGAAGAACAAGCAAGAAACTGAGATTGCAATCTGGATATTGCAAATATAAGATGAAAGCTTTATTGATCAAGGTGGGGTTCTGTGACGCCTTTGTCTGGTCGTTGAACACAAACGAAGTACGCGAAGTTGCAGCTATGGCGAACTTTTAATCTAAACAAAACCCCCAAGGAAAAAACTACTAGATGGATCTACTTATGTAGGAGCAAGCGATGGCGGCCAAGGAGGTGGGAGAATGTCCCAAGGCAGCCTAAAACCAACCCTAGGTCGTACAAGGCTCATGGGCCCAAGTGGAGGTGACGTAACACCTTTGGACTTGTAGTTTGACTCGGATTCTGCTGCAGCATCAGATTGTTTCGTCCATAACTCAACGCTCCGGACGAATTTGAAGGTGATTCCAATTGAGTTGGAAAGTGCACGAAATCTAGTTTCCAACAAAAAAAGAATCACCCAATTCGGAGTCCGTATGAAAAAGTTGTGTGCGTTTTGAGTCAGGCATGTCTGTGCAGTCCGAATCTGAATCCAGAACGTGAGAGACTTGGACTCTATCTTCTCTTGGGCCAAAAGTGACGTGAGAGAACTTTTTGGACAGCAAATAAACATCTCTTTCTTCCTTATCTTCATATGTGGATTGTACAAATGTCCCATACACCTGCAATTAGACAAAACACAAAAGTGTGTGAAGTATTTTTGTTCTGGATAACATAAATAGATTATTGAATAGTTTGCACTAGAAATCACCTGACAAATATGCATATATGCAATATTTTGGTCATATCCAAGGTAGTCCTGTCCTCATCACCCCTTGCCGAGCTCGCCTGCCCGGCAAGGGAGGCCCTTCTCTTGCCGATACCTTGATCTTCAGGCTCAATCTTGGTCCATCTGAGCTGCATGTTGGTTCTTCAAATCTCTTGGTTCTTCAATCTCTGGCTTAAGTTGGTGCTTCAATCTTGAGCTTGTGCCTGTGCACAATTGGTCAACAGACCCAGGATTTGTTGCACCGACAGAAGCCCTCAAAGGAGCCCACCACATCTATGATGATACCAGGTTTTGTCACAATTATCGTCATAGAAGTGTCATTTGTATGACAGAAAAAAAATTGTTCGGCCCAAAATGTCACGGATGTGTCTTTTTTTGTAGTGTGGGACGAGGCCTGCTGCTCGTTCCACGCCGAGCCGGTGGCGGCGTTGGCGGCAGGCAATGGGGAACGACGAGGGCATCCACCGACGGGCGTCGTTTGGGCGACGCGGGTGGCGAGAGTAGCCCGGCGCTTGGCGCGAGCCCGACGAGCGTCAGCCATGGACACGACAGAAGATCGCACGCGAACAGCGGAAGAAAGATTCCGGTGCACCCCTACCTGGCGCGCCAAATGTCGGATTTCGGGTTCTGGCAGACCCTTGAGGTTCGAACACTACCAATCTAGATCCAATCTCCTCGCGTGATCTAAGCTGGAAACAACGAACAACACATGGGACACGAGGTTTATACTGGTTCGGGCCACCGTTGTGGTGTAATACCCTACTCCAGTGTGTGGTGTGGTGGATTGCCTCAGGGGCTGATGATGAATAGTACACGGGAAGAACAGCCTTGCGAGAGGTGTTCTTGAGCTGCTGCGATGAACTGCATGGGTGAGTTCAGTCGCCTCTCACCCTCTCTCTACTAGGGCTCTGTCAGATCTCTAGCTATCTCTATCTCTTGATCTCTCGATGTCTCGATGCCGCGATGTCTCTCCGTCTCGATGTCTCGATGCCTCGATGTCTCGATGTCTCGATGTCTCTCCCCTCTATTCTGTGGTGGCTAGCTCTATTTATTGAGGCCCTGGGCCTCTCCCCAAATAATGAGCGGGAAGGGCGCCAACAATTGGCCATTTTGAAGGGGAACATCTAGTATAAGTTATCCTGACCAAAGATGGTCTTCGGCTGCCAAAAGCACTGGTGGTGACGCCGTCTTGGGCTCTACGGTGACCTCCGTCCTGCTGCTCTGCTAGTCTTGGTCTCGTTGCACCGGAATGGTAACCCTTGCCCGATGCCTTGGCCTGTGCTTGCCCCCTTTGCAGCAAAGGGGAAACAAGGACACTGCGCAAGCCGGCGCCCGCCTGGTCTCGATGGTCATGGCTCGCGTCACGGGCTCCTCGCGAGGTACCCCTGCCTTGATCTCTACGCCTCCTTGCGAGCCTGCCTGATGTGGTTGCCTCTGAGGAAGCTTTCTGTCGTTCGCCCTGCGAGGCTTGGCCCCTCGCGACGGTCTTGAGCTTGAGCTGATGATGATGGGCCACGCTGGGCCCCCACTTGAGCCACGCCGCAGGCCGCAGGCAGGCAAGTCTGGGGACCCCCGTTCCCAGAACACCGACAACGTTGTAGGTTTAAATCTGGCAAATGAGGCTGGTTGTGAGATTTGTGTGTGTTTGGTTATGCTGGAGTTTTTTTTAAACTATGGGTGTGAGATGGTTGAACTCTATGTTCGTATGTTATTGTATGCACT
Organism: Triticum aestivum; assembly: GCF_018294505.1. Classification (NCBI taxonomy): domain Eukaryota; kingdom Viridiplantae; phylum Streptophyta; class Magnoliopsida; order Poales; family Poaceae; genus Triticum; species Triticum aestivum. Next base: position 246,262,732 of record NC_057803.1, read on the forward strand.
ATATTTTTAATTTAATGCCGCTTCCTATTTGTGATAGAGGCGAGGGTGTCCCGTTCTTTCGATGAGATGATAACTATCGATTTCGTGGAGACGACTTTGACGATCCGACTACAAACGTGCACGACGTTGCGCCTTAGCAATCGCTAAACCAACTCCGAGAGGTTATTGACCACGCTGGAGCACGATCAACCTGACCACGAAGGTCTATTCCTGCAAGCAATCGAAGAACGAGCAAGAATATGATAAAGCAATCTGAATATTGCGAATATATATGAAGTATTGATAATGGTGGGGATCCGTAAGCGGTCTTGGTCTGGTCGTTGGACACAAACGAAGTCCACGAAGTTGCAATGGCTAACTTTTAACTAAACAAATCCCAAAGTCTAAACGATGCCCTAAGGGCTGTATATATGGAGGAAGAGGGGGGAATTTCGTGGCCCTTGGTGGAGGGGTCCGAAATCAACCCTATCTCTTGTTTCCCCACACATACGGACTCTAAAAATAGCCTATACTTATGTATTTCGAAATTACATGGGCCTGGCCCAATAATAAGGTGACGCAGCACCTAAAATAGCCTCGGGACGAAATTTATGAAGTGGCATCTTGTATATTTCGTCCAAGGCTTCATGCACCCATTATGGTGGCTTCAAAGTCCTGAAATCATCACTTGTAACTCCGTTCTTGTTCCCCTTGCGCATGCCATCATCTCCATGCTTGTTCTTGCTCCAATGTTCATCCTTCTCCAAGCTAGGCCCTTCATTTGTAAGCAAAACAAATGTATCCAATTTAGGCAGCATCATATTCTCATGAACATTAGAATCATTACCAAGAAACGAAAGTACCTGTTATTTAGTTGGCGTGCGCGAACTCTAGTAATTGGTCCAGTATGTATAGCAGCAGGGCCTGTGGGTGTAACAATGGTATTGATGTCCTCATCATCCTCCCCTTCTTGAAATGAAGTCGTCCTCGACGGAAACTCATCTTCCTCACCCAAATAAGGCTTCAAATCTGCAATGTTAAAAGTGGGACTAACCCCAAAATCTGCAGGCAGCTCAAGTCTATATGCATTATCATTTATTTTCTCTAACACCTTAAAAGGACCATCAGCCCGTGGCATGAGCTTTGATTTGCGCAAATCAGGAAATCTATCCTTACGCAAATGTAACCAAACAACATCTCCAGGTGCAAACACAACATGTTTTCTACCCTTATCTCCAGCAAGTTTATATTTGGCATTCATACGCTCAATGTTTTCCTTAGTTAACTCATGCATTTTTAAAATCAATTCAGCACGTTGTTTAGCATCAAAATTAACCTTCTCCGAAGATGGAAGAGGCAACAAATCAATAGGTGCACGAGGTAGGAAACCATACACAACTTCAAAAGGGCACATCTTAGTAGTAGAATGCAATGAACGATTATAAGCAAATTCAATATGAGGCAAGCATTCCTCCCACATTTTCTTATTATTCTTCAAAACAGCCCTAAGCATAGTAGACAACGTTCTATTGACTACTTCAGTTTGTCCATCAGTTTGGGGGTGACAAGTAGTACTAAAAAGCAGTTTAGTCCCCAACTTAGCCCATAAACATCTCCAAAAGTGGCTAAGAAATTGAGTATCACGATCTGAAACAATAGTATTTGGCACACCATGCAAGCGAATAATTTCACGAAAGAACAAATCAGCAACATGAACAGCATCATCGCTTTTATGACATGTTATAAAGTGTGCCATTTTCGAGAATCTATCCACGACAACAAATATGCTATCCCTCCCCTTCTTTGTTCGAGGTAAACCTAAAACAAAGTCCATAGATATATCCTCCCAAGGAACACTAGGTACAGGCAAAGGCATATATAAACCATGAGGATTGAGTCGTGACTTAGCTTTTTGACATGTAGTGCAGCGAGCAATAAAACGCTCAACATCCCGTCTCATCTTTGGCCAAAAGAAATGTGTAGCAAGTACGTCCTCCGTCTTCTTCACGCCAAAGTGTCCCATTAATCCTCCTCCATGCGCCTCCTGCAACAACAAAAGACGAACGGAGCTAGCTGGAATGCATAGCTTGTGAGCACGAAACACAAATCCATCGTTAACGACAAACTTGTTCCACATTCTTCCTTCTTTGCAATTCTGCATTACATCTTTAAAATCAGCATCATGCACATATTGATCTTTGATGGTCTCCAAACCAAATATTTTGAAGTCAAGTTGTGAAAGCATAGTATATCGACGAGACAATGCATCAGCAATAACATTTTCTTTTCCCTTCTTGTGTTTAATGACATAAGGGAAAGTCTTAATGAATTCAACCCATTTAGCATGTCTACGATTCAGTTTAGCTTGACTTTTAATATGTTTCAAAGATTCATGATCAAAATGTATAACAAATTCTTTGGGCCATAAATAATGTTGCCATGTTTCTAAAGTCCGAACAAGAGCATATAATTCTTTATCATAAGTAGAATAATTCAGACTAGGCCCACTCAATTTTTCAGAAAAGTATGCAACAGGTTTGCCATCTTGTAATAACACACCTCCTAATCCAATTCCACTAGCATCACATTCAAGCTCAAAAGTCTTATTAAAATCAGGAAGTTGGAGTAAAGGAGCATGTGTCAACTTATCTTTCAATACCGTGAAGGCTTCTTCCTGTGCGGTACCCCATAGAAAAGGCACATCTTTCTTTGTAAGCTCATTGAGAGGTGCAGCAATGGTGCTGAAATCTCTCACAAAACGCCTATAGAATCCAGCGAGGCCAAGAAAATTGCTCACTTGTGTGACCGTTTTGGGCTGCGGCCAACTCTCAATAGCTTCAATCTTGGCTTTATCAACTTCAATTCCCTGTGGAGTAACAACATAGCCAAGAAAAGATACTCGGTCGGTGCAAAAGGTGCACTTCCCAAGGTTACCAAACAAACGTGCATCACGTAGAGCAATAAAAACAGCACGTAAATGTTCCAAATGTTCTTCCAAAGATCTGCTATAAATCAATATGTCATCAAAGTAAACTACCACAAATCGTCCAATGAAAGCACGTAAAACTTCGTTCATTAATCTCATGAAAGTACTAGGTGCATTAGTTAACCCAAAAGGCATGACTAACCACTCATATAATCCAAACTTAGTTTTAAATGCTATTTTCCATTCATCTCCCAATTTCATATGAATTTGATGGTAGCCACTACGCAAATCAACTTTGGAGAATATTGTAGAGCCACTCAATTCATCAAGCATATCATCTAGCCTAGGAATAGGATGACGATAACGAATAGTAATATTATTAATGCCTCTACAATCAACACACATACGTGATGTACCATCCTTTTTCGGCACTAGAATAATAGGAACAGCACAAGGACTAAGGGATTCGCGTATATAACCTTTGTCGAGAAGCTCTTGTACTTGACGCATAATCTCCTTCGTCTCCTCTGGATTGGTACGGTATGGTGCACGGTTTGGCAGTGAAGCACCGGGAATTAAGTCAATCTGATGCTCAATCCCTCGAATAGGCGGTAATCCCAGTGGCACGTCTTGTGGAAAGACGTCAGCGAACTCCTGCAAAATGTTAGTGACAGCAGGAGGCAAAGAGGAAGGCACGTCCTCGAATGAAAATAATGCCTCTTTGCACACAAAAGCATAGCAAACAGATTTGCTGAAATCTAGCTCATCAATATCAGATTTGGTGGCAAATAAACATGCACTATTCAATTTAATTTCAGAAGCAACACTAGATGGTTTATTATTAGGCTTCATTTGTTGCTCAAATTCTATTGCCACAATCTGATTTTGACTCTTATTCTTTTCCTGTTTTGCTTTATTAGCTCTATTAATATCATCTTTCAAAATGGAATCAGGAGTCATAGGAAGCAAAGTAATATTTTTATCCTTATGAACAAGAGTATAGTGATTGTTTCTACCATGGTGTACAGAATTTTTATCAAATTGCCATGGTCTACCAAGTAATAAGGAACATGCTTGCATAGGTACCACATCACAATCAACATAATCAGCATATGTAGAGATACTAAAATGCACACGAACAGTACGTGTTACCTTAACCTTGCCGCTGTTGTTGAACAATTGGATGTAGTAAGGATGTGGATGTGGTCTTGTGGTGAGAGAAAGCTTCTCCACCATCTCCATGCTAGCCAAGTTGTTGCAGCTACCTCCGTCTATGATGACGCGCACAGAACGTTCCTTCACAACTCCCTTGGTATGGAACAAATTGTGCCTCTGATTTTGCTCAGCTTGTGTGACCTGCACACTCAAAACACGTTGAGCAACTAAACATTCATACCTGTCAGCGTCTTCAGGAGCCATGTATTGCGTCTCATGATCAGAATCATCTCCACCATGTTCTTCACGTGTAATAAGAGCCAATGTCTCCTCATCATAGTCACTAGCGGACTCATATCCACCATCCGCGGTAGCAATCATCACACGCGGAGATTTGCATTCTCTCGCATAATGACCTCCTCCCTTACAACGACGACAAATAATATCACTTGTGTGCCCTGTTGATGCCCTGGAACAAGAAGAACTCTGTGCAGGCCCAGCAGGTGCGCTCTTGGCAGATAATGGTGGTTGTGCCTGTTTTCTTGTATCACGACTGGAGGAGGCACCTGATTGAGGTGCTGGTGCAGTTGAAGTAGAAGATGCACGCGGTGTCCATGATGAAGGTCGGCCTGCAGAAAAGTTAGTTCGCCCCAATGCTTGTCGATCCTGCACTTCACGTTCAGCTTTACAAGCAAGATGGAATAAACGAGTGATATTAGTATACTCCTTATAGTCTAGAATGGTCTGAATCTCTCTATTTAATCCACCCAGAAAACGTGCAAGCATAGCTTCATTCTCCTCAACAATACCACATCTAATCATGCCAGTTTGTAATTCCTGATAATATTCTTCTACAGAATTTTTCCCTTGTCTTAAACGCTGCAATTTTTGAAGCAATTCACGTTGATAATATGGTGGAACCCAACGCGTACACATAGCAGTTTTCAAAGCAGCCCAAGTAGTTGGAATAGGATATAATCTACAATGCTCAGACCACCATACACATGCAAAACTAATGAAAGCACAAACAGCAGCAGCAACTCGTCTCTCCTCAGGATATTGTAAACATGTAAATCGTTGTTCAGTTTCTAACTCCCAAGTAAGATATATATCAGGAACATATCTACCCTCAAATGGTGGAATATTCAATTTTAGTTTAGGAATATGGACATCATCTCGTACCTGAGGTGGTGGTGCAGGCCTACCATTACGAATATATACCTGAGGTTGACCTGGTGGTGGTGGTGCTGGTGGCTGCACGTAGTTCGGATTTTGATCAACCTCATCCTCATAATCTCCCACATAATCATCATCCTCCTGGGTACCAGCAACAGCAGTAGCAGCGGCACCAGAATTTTGTCCTGGCTCAATAGGAACACGCTGTGCTTGTCCATACTGATTCGGAAGGGGGCGTAGTTGTTGTTGTTGCAGAGGTGCGACAGGTGCAGCCGGTGGTGGAAGACGCGCAAGCAGTTCATTAAATCTGTTATCGAGCTTTGTTTCGAACGTCTTCTCAAGGCCAGTAATCTTCTCCATGGCCTCTTCAAAATTGTTCAGCACATCTTGCACATGTTCAGTCATCATTTGCTGAAACTTATCATGAAGCTCCTTGTTCGATAAGTTCTCCCAGTCAATCTCGTCGGCTTGTGATCCTGGCATGGTTAGCAGCAATAGAAACACACAAGAATATGATCCTACAGACTACTAAGAAGTGGTGGTGGTGTATCACAAATCCGTCAAGCAAATCTCAAATTCTTACCAGTTCTTACCCAGCAGCAGGCGGTGATCGGCAACCGTTGTAGTCAAAAACTCTCAAAGCTTGGATAGAGCGATTACCAGGGAGAGTCAAACACACGACGTAGATGTATGTGGAGCTGGGAAGGCTTATAGTATGGTAGCAAAAAGGGTCAGCAATAATCAATTCAGAGATGCAAAGTTGAATAAACGCTCAACGACGGTACTGTGCTGGTCCTAGGCTAGACTGTGCTAGAGACGTGAGCCTAGAACACCAACAAAATCACGGCGCGACACGTAAACAAGGGAAAAGCACACTCTGAATATTTTTTTCGCTTTTTTTTGCGCTCTTTTTTTTTGCGCTGCTTTTTTTTTGCGAAAAATCACTATAATGGCGAGTGTCTCAAAACTCTTCCTAGGTCAAACTGACGGGATGGGCACGGAATTTTTTTTCGACCAAATTTTTTTTTTCGACTGCCCGGACCCAAAAACTGGAAACGGGTCAAAAAAAACTTCCTATAATGGCACCTGTCTCAAAACACTCAGAAACACCTAAAATTAGGATAGCCAATTTTTTTTCGAAAAATGCGTTTTCGAAAAATTTTGGGCCTAAACGGAGCGTGGTTTCCCGAAAAATTTTGGGCCTAAACACTATATTTTTAATTTAATGCCGCTTCCTATTTGTGATAGAGGCGAGGGTGTCCCGATCTTTCGATGAGATGATAACTATCGATTTCGTGCAGACGACTTTGACGATCCGACTACAAACGTGCACGACGTTGCGCCTTAGCAATCGCTAAACCAACTCCGAGAGGTTATTGACCACGCTGGAGCACGATCAACCTGACCACGAAGGTCTATTCCTGCAAGCAATCGAAGAACGAGCAAGAATATGATAAAGCAATCTGAATATTGTGAATATATATGAAGTATTGATAATGGTGGGGATCCGTAAGCGGTCTTGGTCTGGTCGTTGGACACAAACGAAGTACACGAAGTTGCAATGGCTAACTTTTAACTAAACAAATCCCAAAGTCTAAACGATGTCCTAAGGGCTGTATATACGGAGGAAGAGGGGGCAATTTCGTGGCCCTTGGTGGAGGGGTCCGAAATCAACCCTATCTCTTGTTTCCCCACACATACGGACTCTAAAAATAGCCTATACTTATGTATTTCGAAATTACATGGGCCTGGCCCAATAATAAGGTGACGCAGCACCTAAAATAGCCTCGGGACGAAATTTATGAAGTGGCATCTTGTATATTTCGTCCAAGGCTTCATGCACCCATTATGGTGGCTTCAAAGTCCTGAAATCATCACTTGTAACTCCGTTCTTGTTCCCCTTGCGCATGCCATCATCTCCATGCTTGTTCTTGCTCCAATGTTCATCCTTCTCCAAAAAATATAGTTGGGTAGCCACGCTCCGTTTAGGCCCAAAAAATTTCGAAAACGCATTTTTCGAAAAATTTTCTGGCTCTCCTATTTTTAGGTGTTTCTGAGTGTTTTGAGATAGGTGCCATTATAGGAAGTTTTTTTTGACCCGTTTCCAGTTTTTGGGTCCAGGCAGTCAAAAAAAAAAATTGGTCGAAAAAAATTTCGTGCCCATCCTGTCAGTTTGAGCTAGGAAGAGTTTTGAGACATTCGCCATTATAGTGATTTTTCGCAAAAAAAAAAGCAGCGCAAAAAA
>NC_057803.1:246271436-246281954 GCF_018294505.1 Triticum aestivum
TTTCTATTGCTGCTAACCATGCCAGGATCACAAGCCGACGAGATTGACTGGGAGAATTTATCGAACAAGGAGCTTCATGATAAGTTTCAGCAAATGATGACTGAACAGGTGCAAGATGTGCTGAACAATTTTGAAGAGGCCATGGAGAAGATCACTGGCCTTGAGAAGACGTTCGAAACAAAGCTCGATAACAAGTTTAATGAATTGCTCGCGCGTCTTCCACCACCACCACCCGCTGCACCTAACGCACCTCTCCAACAACAACAACAACGACTACCTCCACGTCGCGAAGCAGACCTCCGCCGAGCAAGCCGTGTTCCTCTTGCGTTTGGCCAAACTGTTGGTGCTGCTGTTGATACTTCTGTGGCTCCTGCTGCTGATGCGGAGGAGGATGATTATGTGGGAGATTATGAGGATGAGGTTGATCAACATCAACACTACGTGCAGCCACCTGTACCACCACCAGCAGGTCGACCTCAGGTATATATTCGTAATGGTAGGCCTGCACCACCACCTCAGGTACGAGATGATGTCCATATTCCTAAACTGAAATTGAATATTCCACCATTTGAGGGTAGATATGTTCCTGATATATATCTTACTTGGGAGTTAGAAACTGAACAACGATTTACATGTTTACAATATCCTGAGGAGAGACGAGTTGCTGCTGCTGTTTGTGCTTTCACTAGTTTTGCATGTGTATGGTGGTCTGAACATTGTAGATTATATCCTATTCCAACTACTTGGGCTGCTTTGAAAACTGCTATGCGTGCGCGTTGGGTTCCACCATATTATCAACGTGACTTGCTTCAAAAATTGCAGCGTTTAAGACAAGGAAAAAATTCTGTAGAAGAATATTATCAGGAATTACAAACTGGCATGATTAGATGTGGTATTGTTGAGGAGACTGAAGCTATGCTTGCACGTTTTCTGGGTGGATTAAATAGAGAGATTCAGACCATTCTAGACTATAAGGAGTATACTAATATCACTCGTTTATTCCATCTTGCTTGTAAAGCTGAACGTGAAGTGCAGGATCGACAAGCATTGGGGCGAACTAACTTTTCTGCAGGCCGACCTTCCTCATGGACACCACGTGCATCTTCTACTTCAACTGCACCAGCACCTCCATCCGGTGCCACCTCCAGCCGTGATACAAGAAAACAGGCACAACCACCATTATCTGCCAAGAGCGCACCTGCGGGGCCTGCACAGCGTTCTTCTTCTTCCATGGCATCAACAGGGCACACAAGTGATATTATTTGTCGTCGTTGTAAGGGAGGAGGTCATTATGCGAGGGAATGCAAATCTCCGCGTCTGATGATTGCTACCGCGGATGGTGGATATGAGTCCGCTAGTGACTATGATGAGGAGACTTTGGCTCTTATTACACGTGAAGAACATGGTGGAGATGATTCTGATAATGAGACGCAATACATGGCTCCTGAAGACGCTGACAGGTATGAATGTTTAGTTGCTCAACATGTTTTGAGTGTGCAGGTCACACAAGCTGAGCAAAATCAGAGGCACAATTTGTTCCATACCAAGGGAGTTGTGAAGGAACGTTCTGTGCGCGTCATCATAGACGGAGGGAGCTGCAACAACTTGGCTCGCATGGAGATGGTGGAGAAGCTTTCTCTCACCACAAGACCACATCCACATCCTTACTACATCCAATGGTTCAACAACAGCGGCAAGGTTAAGGTAACACGTACTGTTCGTGTGCATTTTAGTATCTCTACATATGCTGATTATGTCGATTGTGATGTGGTACCTATGCAAGCATGTTCCTTATTACTTGGTAGACCATGGCAATTTGATAAAAATTCTGTACACCATGGTAGAAACAATCACTACACTCTTGTTCATAAGGATAAAAATATTACTTTGCTTCCTATGACTCCTGATTCCATTTTGAAAGATGATATTAATAGAGCTAATAAAGCACAACAGGAGAAGAATAAGAGTGAAAATCAGATTGTGGCAAAAGAATTTGAGCAACAAATGAAGCCTAATAATAAACCATCTAGTGTTGTTTCTGAAATTAAATTGAAAAGTGCATGTTTATTTGCCACCAAATCTGATATTGATGAGCTAGATTTCAGCAAATCTGTTTGCTATGCTTTTGTGTGCAAAGAGGCATTATTTTCATTCGAGGACGTGCCTTCCTCTTTGCCTCCTGCTGTCACTAACATTTTGCAGGAGTTCGCTGACGTTTTTCCACAAGACGTACCACCGGGATTACCGCCTATTCGAGGGATTGAGCATCAGATTGACTTAATTCCCGGTGCTTCACTGCCAAATCGTGCACCATACCGTACCAATCCAGAGGAGACGAAGGAGATTATGCGTCAAGTACAAGAGCTTCTCGACAAAGGTTATATACGCGAATCCCTTAGTCCTTGTGCTGTTCCTATTATTCTAGTGCCGAAAAAGGATGGTACATCACGTATGTGTGTTGATTGTAGAGGCATTAATAATATTACTATTCGTTATCGTCATCCTATTCCTAGGCTAGATGATATGCTTGATGAATTGAGTGGCTCTACAATATTCTCCAAAGTTGATTTGCGTAGTGGATACCATCAAATTCGTATGAAATTGGGAGATGAATGGAAAACAGCATACAAAACTAAGTTTGGATTATATGAGTGGTTAGTCATGCCTTTTGGGTTAACTAATGCACCTAGTACTTTCATGAGATTAATGAACGAAGTTTTACGTGCTTTCATTGGACGATTTGTGGTAGTTTACTTTGATGACATATTGATTTATAGCAGATCTTTGGAAGAACATTTGGAACATTTACGTGCTGTTTTTATTGCTCTACGTGATGCAAGTTTGTTTGGTAACCTTGGGAAGTGCACCTTTTGCACCGACCGAGTATCTTTTCTTGGCTATGTTGTTACTCCACAGGGAATTGAAGTTGATAAAGCCAAGATTGAAGCTATTGAGAGTTGGCCGCAGCCCAAAACGGTCACACAAGTGAGGAATTTTCTTGGCCTCGCTGGATTCTATAGGCGTTTTGTGAGAGATTTCAGCACCATTGCTGCACCTCTCAATGAGCTTACAAAGAAAGATGTGCCTTTTCTTTGGGGTACCGCACAGGAAGAAGCCTTCACGGTATTGAAAGATAAGTTGACACATGCTCCTTTACTCCAACTTCCTGATTTTAATAAGACTTTTGAGCTTGAATGTGATGCTAGTGGAATTGGATTAGGAGGAGTGTTATTGCAAGATGGCAAACCTGTTGCATACTTTTTGAAAAATTGAGTGGGCCTAGTCTGAATTATTCTACTTATGATAAAGAATTATATGCTCTTGTTCGGACTTTAGAAACATGGCAACATTATTTATGGCCCAAAGAATTTGTTATACATTCTGATCATGAATCTTTGAAACATATTAAAAGTCAAGCTAAACTGAATCGTAGACATGCTAAATGGGTTGAATTCATTGAGACTTTCCCTTATGTCATTAAACACAAGAAGGGAAAAGAAAATGTTATTGCTGATGCATTGTCTCGTCGCTATACTATGCTTTCACAACTTGACTTCAAAATATTTGGTTTGGAGACTATCAAAGATCAATATGTGCATGATGCTGATTTTAAAGATGTAATGCAGAATTGTAAAGAAGGAAGAATGTGGAACAAGTTTGTTGTTAAGGATGGATTTGTGTTTCGTGCTAACAAGCTATGCATTCCAGCTAGCTCCGTTCGTCTTTTGTTGTTGCAGGAGGCGCATGGAGGAGGATTAATGGGACACTTTGGCGTGAAGAAGACGGAGGACGTACTTGCTACACATTTCTTTTGGCCAAAGATGAGACGGGATGTTGAGCGTTTTATTGCTCGCTGCACTACATGTCAAAAAGCTAAGTCACGACTCAATCCTCATGGTTTATATATGCCTTTGTCTGTACCTAGTGTTCCTTGGGAGGATATATCTATGGACTTTGTTTTAGGTTTACCTCGAACAAAGAAGGGGAGGGATAGCATATTTGTTGTCGTGGATAGATTCTCGAAAATGGCACACTTTATACCATGTCATAAAAGTGATGATGCTGTTAATGTTGCTGATTTGTTCTTTCGTGAAATTATTCGCTTGCATGGTGTGCCAAATACTATTGTTTCAGATCGTGATACTAAATTTCTTAGCCACTTTTGGAGATGTTTATGGGCTAAGTTGGGGACTAAACTGCTTTTTAGTACTACTTGTCACCCCCAAACTAATGGACAAACTGAAGTAGTCAATAGAACGTTGTCTACTATGCTTAGGGTTGTTTTGAAGAATAATAAGAAAATGTGGGAGGAATGCTTGCCTCATATTGAATTTGCTTATAATCGTTCATTGCATTCTACTACTAAGATGTGCCCTTTTGAAGTTGTGTATGGTTTCCTACCTCGTGCACCTATTGATTTGTTGCCTCTTCCATCTTCGGAGAAGGTTAATTTTGATGCTAAACAACGTGCTGAATTGATTTTAAAAATGCATGAGTTAACTAAGGAAAACATTGAGCGCATGAATGCTAAATATAAACTTGCTGGAGATAAGGGTAGAAAACATGTTGTGTTTGCACCTGGAGATCTTGTTTGGTTACATTTGCGTAAGGATAGATTTCCTGATTTGCGCAAATCAAAGTTAATGCCACGTGCTGATGGTCCCTTTAAGGTGTTAGAGAAAATAAATGATAATGCATATAAACTTGAGCTGCCTGCAGATTTTGGGGTTAGTCCCACTTTTAACATTGCAGATTTGAAGCCTTATTTGGGTGAGGAAGATGAACTTCCGTCGAGGACGACTTCATTTCAAGAAGGGGAGGATGATGAGGACATCAATACAATTGTTAAACCCACAGCCCCTGCTGCTATACATACTGGACCAATTCCTAGAGCTCGTGCACGCCAACTAAATTACCAGGTACTTCCGTTTCTTGGTAATGATTCTAATGTTCATGAGAATATGATGCTGCCTAAATTGGATACATTTGTTTTGCTTACAAATAAAGCGCCTAGCTTGGAGAAGGATGAACATTGGAGCAAGAACAAGCATGGAGATGATGGCATGCGCAAGGGAAACAAGAACGGAGTTACAAGTGATGATTTCAGGACTTTGAAGCCACCATAATGGGTGCATGAAGCCTTGGACGAAATATACAAGATGCCACTTCATAAATTTCGTCCCGAGGCTATTTTAGGTGCTGCGTCACCTTATTATTGGGCCAGGCCCATGTAATTTCGAAATACATAAGTATAGGCTATTTTTAGAGTCCGTATGTGTGGGGAAACAAGAGATAGGGTTGATTTCGGACCCCTCCACCAAGGGCCACGAAATTCCCCCCTCTTCCTCCATATATACAGCCCTTAGGGCATCGTTTAGACTTTGGGTTTTGTTTAGATTAAAAGTTCGCCATAGCTGCAACTTCGCGTACTTCGTTTGTGTTCAACGACCAGACAAAGGCGTCACAGAACCCCACCTTGATCAATAAAGCTTTCATCTTATATTCGCAATATCCAGATTGCAATCTTAGTTTCTTGCTTGTTCTTCGTTTGCTCGCAGGAAACAGACCCTCGTGGTTAGGTTGATCGTGCCCCGGCGTGGTCAATAACCTCTCGGAGTTGGTTTAGCGATTGCTAAGGCGCGACGTCCTCGCACGTTCATAGTCGGATCGTCAAAGTCGACTTCCACCAAATCGAAATCCACCATCTCATCGAAAGACGGGACACCTTTGCCTCTATCAATTACTATTCGTTATCGTCATCCTATTCCTAGGCTAGATGATATGCTTGATGAATTGAGTGGCTCTACAATATTCTCCAAAGTTGATTTGCGTAGTGGATACCATCAAATTCGTATGAAATTGGGATATGAATGGAAAACAGCATTCAAAACTAAGTTTGGATTATATGAGTGGTTAGTCATGCCTTTTGGGTTAACTAATGCACCTAGTACTTTCATGAGATTAATGAACGAAGTTTTACGTGCTTTCATTGGACGATTTGTGGTAGTTTACTTTGATGACATATTGATTTATAGCAGATCTTTGGAAGAACATTTGGAACATTTACGTGTTGTTTTTATTGCTCTACGTGATGCACGTTTGTTTGGTAACCTTGGGAAGTGCACCTTTTGCACCGACCGAGTATCTTTTCTTGGCTATGTTGTTACTCCACAGGGAATTGAAGTTGATAAAGCCAAGATTGAAGCTATTGAGAGTTGGCCGCAGCCCAAAACGGTCACACAAGTGAGGAGTTTTCTTGGCCTCGCTGGATTCTATAGGCGTTTTGTGAGAGATTTCAGCACCATTGCTGCACCTCTCAATGAGCTTATAAAGAAAGATGTGCCTTTTCTTTGGGGTACCGCACAGGAAGAAGCCTTCACGGTATTGAAAGATAAGTTGACACATGCTCCTTTACTCCAACTTCCTGATTTTAATAAGACTTTTGAGCTTGAATGTGATGCTAGTGGAATTGGATTAGGAGGTGTGTTATTACAAGATGGCAAACCTGTTGCATACTTTTCTGAAAAATTGAGTGGGCCTAGTCTGAATTATTCTACTTATGATAAAGAATTATATGCTCTTGTTCGGACTTTAGAAACATGGCAACATTATTTATGGCCCAAAGAATTTGTTATACATTCTGATCATGAATCTTTGAAACATATTAAAAGTCAAGCTAAACTGAATCGTAGACATGCTAAATGGGTTGAATTCATTGAGACTTTCCCTTATGTCATTAAACACAAGAAGGGAAAAGAAAATGTTATTGCTGATGCATTGTCTCGTCGCTATACTATGCTTTCACAACTTGACTTCAAAATATTTGGTTTGGAGACTATCAAAGATCAATATGTGCATGATGCTGATTTTAAAGATGTAATGCAGAATTGTAAAGAAGGAAGAATGTGGAACAAGTTTGTTGTTAAGGATGGATTTGTGTTTCGTGCTAACAAGCTATGCATTCCAGCTAGCTCCGTTCGTCTTTTGTTGTTGCAGGAGGCGCATGGAGGAGGATTAATGGGACACTTTGGCGTGAAGAAGACGGAGGACGTACTTGCTACACATTTCTTTTGGCCAAAGATGAGACGGGATGTTGAGCGTTTTATTGCTCGCTGCACTACATGTCAAAAAGCTAAGTCACGACTCAATCCTCATGGTTTATATATGCCTTTGTCTGTACCTAGTGTTCCTTGGGAGGATATATCTATGGACTTTGTTTTAGGTTTACCTCGAACAAAGAAGGGGAGGGATAGCATATTTGTTGTCGTGGATAGATTCTCGAAAATGGCACACTTTATACCATGTCATAAAAGTGATGATGCTGTTAATGTTGCTGATTTGTTCTTTCGTGAAATTATTCGCTTGCATGGTGTGCCAAATACTATTGTTTCAGATCGTGATACTAAATTTCTTAGCCACTTTTGGAGATGTTTATGGGCTAAGTTGGGGACTAAACTGCTTTTTAGTACTACTTGTCACCCCCAAACTAATGGACAAACTGAAGTAGTCAATAGAACGTTGTCTACTATGCTTAGGGTTGTTTTGAAGAATAATAAGAAAATGTGGGAGGAATGCTTGCCTCATATTGAATTTGCTTATAATCGTTCATTGCATTCTACTACTAAGATGTGCCCTTTTGAAGTTGTGTATGGTTTCCTACCTCGTGCACCTATTGATTTGTTGCCTCTTCCATCTTCGGAGAAGGTTAATTTTGATGCTAAACAACGTGCTGAATTGATTTTAAAAATGCATGAGTTAACTAAGGAAAACATTGAGCGCATGAATGCTAAATATAAACTTGCTGGAGATAAGGGTAGAAAACATGTTGTGTTTGCACCTGGAGATCTTGTTTGGTTACATTTGCGTAAGGATAGATTTCCTGATTTGCGCAAATCAAAGTTAATGCCACGTGCTGATGGTCCCTTTAAGGTGTTAGAGAAAATAAATGATAATGCATATAAACTTGAGCTGCCTGCAGATTTTGGGGTTAGTCCCACTTTTAACATTGCAGATTTGAAGCCTTATGTGGGTGAGGAAAATGAACTTCCGTCGAGGACGACTTCATTTCAAGAAGGGGAGGATGATGAGGACATCAATACAATTGTTACACCCAGAGCCCCTCCTGCTATACATAGTGGACCAATTACTAGAGCTCGTGCACGCCAACTAAATTACCAGGTACTTTCGTTTCTTGGTAATGATTCTAATGTTCACGAGAATATGATGCTGCCTAAATTGGATACATTTGTTTTGCTTACAAATGAAGGGCCTAGCTTGGAGAAGGATGAACATTGGAGCAAGAACAAGCATGGAGATGATGGCATGCGCAAGGGGAACAAGAACGGAGTTACAAGTGATGATTTCAGGACTTTGAAGCCACCATAATGGGTGCATGAAGCCTTGGACGAAATATACAAGATGCCACTTCATAAATTTCGTCCCGAGGCTATTTTAGGTGCTGCGTCACCTTATTATTGGGCCAGGCCCATGTAATTTCGAAATACATAAGTATAGGCTAGTTTTAGAGTCCGTATGTGTGGGGAAACAAGAGATAGGGTTGATTTCGGACCCCTCCACCAAGGGCCACGAAATTCCCCCCTCTTCCTCCATATATACAGCCCTTAGGGCATCGTTTAGACTTTGGGTTTTGTTTAGATTAAAAGTTCGCCATAGCTGCAACTTCGCGTACTTCGTTTGTGTTCAACGACCAGACAAAGGCGTCACAGAACCCCACCTTGATCAATAAAGCTTTCATCTTATATTCGCAATATCCAGATTGCAATCTCAGTTTCTTGCTTGTTCTTCGTTTGCTCGCAGGAAACAGACCCTCGTGGTCAGGTTGATCGTGCTCCGGCGTGGTCAATAACCTCTCGGAGTTGGTTTAGCGATTGCTAAGGCGCGACGTCCTCGCACGTTCGTAGTCGGATCGTCAAAGTCGACTTCCACCAAAGCGAAATCCACAATCTCATCGAAAGACGGGACACCTTTGCCTCTATCAGCTAGGCCCTTCATTTGTAAGCAAAACAAATGTATCCAATTTAGGCAGCATCATATTCTTATGAACATTAGAATCATTACGAAGAAACGAAAGTACCTGGTAATTTAGTTGGCGTGCGCAAGCTCTAGTAATTGGTCCAGTATGTATAGCAGCAGGGCCTGTGGGTGTAACAATGGTATTGATGTCCTCATCAATTTGGCTCATGCAGAATTGTTCTATTTTTTCATATTTTTTATATTTGGTTTGGAACAACTATAGTTGAATTGATGTGCATCCGTTATTTTTACTGGCATATTTTCATGTAGATAGCTCGCACACGAAAAAATATATGCTGATGATGGATGTACCACCCCTTGGGTTGAGTTTGTTGAACTTGCATGCTGATAATGATAGAACTGAAGTACTTTGAAAGTCAATGCCCAATCCCATTCGTATGTTGCAGAGCATTTTTTCTTATTTCTGACTGGAATTTAGAGCACAATTTAGTTTTTAGTTGACTATTGATAGTTCTAGTCATTTTTTAAATAAAAAGAATTTTAATCTTGCTGCACAGTACAAATTTTATTTGATCTTTTTGAATTTTAGTAGTTGAACTTTTTAAAATTTTGTTTCTGAAATTTTTATTACAATCTTTCTACGTTGAAGTATCCTTTTCAAATTTTGTTTAATATTTTTAACAACGAACATGTGTTTGAACTTTCCTACATTATTTATTTGAACTTATTTCTTTATGTTGTTTATTTTTAAAAAATTGTGCATTTTTGTTCCTTCGTTTGGTCGTGTGGTGTCTGTTGGAATTTTGTAATGGGTCGCTCTGTTGTATTGGAACACCCCCCGGAGCCACTGTTTTCGGCCCAAATAGCCTGTTTGTGCGGCTGTGCAGTGCAGCATATGCGTGCGCTATGTGTTTAGTCCCACCTCACTAGCCGAGGGGGCTATCGACCTATTTATAAGCGCTGCCGAGGCACACCTGTCGAACTCCTCTGAACATTCACTTGAGTGCTTATACACGGCCCTCGCTCTCTGTCATGACTTGTGGGCCCTGTCGGGTTGGCCCCCAAAGTATGGTTTACAATGAATTCGCCAATGGTTCGCTGTTGGCTTGAGTACTAGTGTGCACCTACGTTGGGCCGGCCTGTTCCTTGGGCGGTCAATTTTTTATTGTTCTTCATTTTTTGCTCTTGTTTCTATGAATTCCTTTTTGCCTGATATGAGAATTTTATATTTTTATAGGTACTGAAATGTTCTCCTCTGCTTGAACTGGCATCTTTCTTTAAAGTGTGTATTCCTCCCTTTCTTTTTGTTCTCATTTTTTCAGCATTTTTGGATTTGACGTCGAGCCAGGGGGGAGGGCGAGGCTGAGCCATAGCAGGCTACGATGAGGCGTGCCGCGGAGGCGAGTCTGTAACATGACTTGCCCCATTGTCTATCTTTTAGGGGGGAAACATGCACCGCTCCGAGGAGCATAGTTGTACTGATACATCTTCCTTGTATGAACTTTGCCCCATGATCAATCTTTT
>NC_057803.1:246282274-246296235 GCF_018294505.1 Triticum aestivum
TGTCGCGTTAGCTTGAGGTCGAGCCGGGGGGAGGGACCCCCTCCCACATCCTCGCGAGGGCGAGCCAGGAACGAGCCATAGCAGGCGACGACACGGCGTGCCGTGGCATCGCATGAGGAGGCGAATCCATAATATGACTTGCCCCATTATCTATCTTTTAGGGGGAAAACCAGCACCGCACCGAGGGTGTCGTGGTTTTGTCACGGCAGATGCCCTTATTGAAGTACTTATGTGTGGAGCCATCGCAACGTAGGTTAGCTCGAAGGGGTTGAACGGGACGAGAGGCACGAATTTACCCAGGTTCGGCCCCTCACCAACGAGGTAAAAGCCTATGTCCAGCTTTATGTTGTATTGATTGAGTATCGATTACAAGGGAGCGGAATCGCTAACCTAGCTCCCGACTGATTGTAACTTGAGTTAACCCGCCGCAGGGTCTCGCCTTTATATACACAGGTCGAGGCCCTGGGCTTACAAGAGTCCAAGCCAGATTACACAATGTAACCAACTCGGGTTCTAAGTCACCATGCCTTGCTGGACAAGTCGCCATCACGGGGGCTCACACCTCCGGGTTATGACACCATCTTCCGTTCTTGGACCTTCAACAGGCCGACCTGGTAAGCCGCCTCTAGTCTTCATATCTCATCTTCTTAAAGCTACTTGGGCTTTCCCTTACTGAGTCACCAATAATGAAACCTGGCCCCTCTGGGCGGGTCACATCGCGGGGTTATATCCCCAACAGAGTGTCATAGTTGTACTCACGCAACTTCCTTGTATGGACTTTGCCCCATTATCTATCTTTTTAGGGGGTGTGGGTGCATGGGATGGGGGAAACAGAAGCCGGGGGAGGAAAGAGCCGTAGCAGGCGACGACGCGGCGTGCCGCGACATCGCATGCGGAGGCAAATCCATAACATGACTTTCCCCATTATCTATCTTTTATGGAAAAACTAGCACCACATCGAGGGGCATAGTTGTATTGACACATCTTCCTTGTATGGACTTTGCCCCACGATTTATCTTTTATTGGGTGTGGGTGCGTGGGGGTGAGGTACAGAATAACCGCAGTGTGCCTATTAAATGGGAGCACTACCGCGTTAGCGCGAGGCCAAGCCGGGGGGAGGGGGAGGGACCCCCTCCCGCATCCTGGAGAGGCCGAGCCAGGAACGAGCTGTAGCAAGCGACAATGCGACATGCCGCGGTGTCATATGCGGAGGCGAGTCTGTAACATGCACCGCACCGAGGGACATAGTTGTACTGACACATCTTCCTCTTACAGACTTTGCCCCATGATATACCTTATTTAGCGGGTGTGGGTGCGTGGGGAGGGGGAAACAGAATAACCGCACTACGCCTGTCAAGTGAGCGCACAGCCGTGGTAGCGCGAGGCCGACCCAGGGGGAGGGGGGAGGGACCCCCTCCCCCATCCCGGCGAGGCTGATCTAAGAACGAGCTGTAGCAGGCAACGATGCGTCGTGCCATGGCGTCGTATGTAGAGGCGAGTCTGTAACATGACTTGCCCCATTGTCTATCTTTTAGGGGATAAACTAGCGCCACACTGAGGTTGTCGTGGTTTTGTCATGGCAGCTGCCCTTGTAAAAGGACTTAGGTGTGGAGCCATCGCAAAGTAGGTTGGCTCGAAGGGGTTGAACGGGACAAGAGATACGAGTTTACCCAGGTTTGGCCCCTCACCAATGAGGTAAAGGCCTACATCCTGCTTTATGTTGTATTGACTGAGTATCGATTACAAGGGAACAGAATCGCCAACCTAGCTCTCGATTGATAGTAACTTGAGTTAACCCGCCGAAGGATCTCATCTTTATATACATAGGTCGAGGCCCTGGACTTACCAGAGTCCAAGTTGGACTACACAAGGTGACCAACTCGGGTTCTAAGTCGCCTTGGCTTACTGATAGAGGCGAGGGTCCCGATCTTTCGATGAGATGATAACTATCGATTTGGTGGAGACGACTTTGACGATCCGACTACAAACGTGCACGACGTTGCGCCTTAGCAACCGCTAAACCAATCTCCTCAGGTTACTGACGATGCTGGAAGCACGGTCAGCCTGACCACGAAGGTCTATTCCTGCAAGCAATCGAAGAACGAGCAAGAATATGATAAAGCAATCTGAATATCGCAAATATATATGAAGTATTGATAATGGTGGGCATCCGGAAGCGGTCTTGGTCTGGTCGTTGGACACAAACGAAGTACACGAAGTTGCAATGGCTAACTTTTAACTAAACAAATCCCAAGGAAAAAGCTACTAGATGGATCTACTTATATAGGAGCAAGGGGTGCCGGCCAAGGAGGTGGGAGGACGTCCCAAGGCAGCCTAAAACTAACCCTAGGTCGTACAAGGCTCATGGGCCCAAGTGGAGGTGATGCAACACCTTTGGGCTTGTAGTTTGACTCGGATTCTGCTGCACCGTCAGATTGTTTCGTCCGTAACTCAACGCTCCGGACGAATTTGAAGGTGAATCCAATTGGGATGGAAAGAGCACGAAATCTACTTTCCAACAAAGAAAGAATCATCCAATTCGGGGTCCGTATGGAAAAGTTGTTGGCGTTTTGAGTCAGGTATGTCTGTGCAGTCCGAATCTGAATTCAGAACGTGAGAGACTTGGACTCTATCTTCTCTTGGCCCAAAAGTGACGTGAGAGGACTTTTTGAACACAACCTAAACATCTCCTTTTCCCTTATCTTCATATGTGGATTGTACAAATGTCCCATACACCTGCAATTAGACAAAACACAAAAGTGTGTGAAGTATTTTTGTTCTGGATAACATAAATAGACTATTGAATAGTTTGCATTAGAAATCACCTGACAAATATGCATGTATGCAATATTTTTGGTCGTATCCAAGGTAGTCATGTCCTCATCACTTACTAGACACCTCTGGGTTATGACACCACCGCCCGGTCTTGGGCCTTCAGTAGGCCCACTTGGTAAGCCGCCTCCAGTCTTCATATCTCATCTTCTTAAACTTACTTGGGCTTTCCCTTAATGATTCGCCAATAATGTAACCCGGCCCCTCTGGGTGGTTCACATCGCGGGGTTATATCCCCAACAGAGGGGCATAGTTGTAGTGACACATCTTCCTTGTACGGACTTTGCCCCAACGTGTATGTTTTTAGGGGGTGTGCGTGCGTGGGGAGGGGGAAACAAAATAAACGCACTGCGCTTGTTAAATGAGCGCACTACCATGTTTGCGCGAGGCCGGGCCGATGGGGAGGGGGTCGGGATCCCCCTCCCCCATCCCGACGAGGCCAAGTTAGGAACGAGCCGTAGTAGGAGACGATGCGGCATGCCGCGGCATCGCATGTGGAGGTGAGTCCGTAACATGACTTGCCCCATTGTCTATTTTTAGGGGATAAACCATCATCGCACTAACGGTGTCGTGGTTTTTTCATGGTAGATGCCCTTGTGAAAGGACTTAGGTGTGGATCCATCGCAATGTAGGTTAGCTCGAAGGGGTTGAAGGGGACGAGAGACACAAATTTACCCCGGTTCGGCCCCTCACTAACGAGGTAAAAGCCTACGTCCTACTTTATGTTGTATTGATTGAGTATCGATTACAAGGGAGCGGAATCGCTAACCTAGCTCTCGATTGATTGTAACTTGAGTTAACCTGTTGTATGGTGTTGCCTTTATATAGACAGGTCGAGGCCATGGGCTTGAAAGAGTCCAAGTCAAACTACACAACGTAACCAACTCGGGTTCTAAGTTGCCATGCCTTGCTAGACAAGTCGCCATCGTGGGGGCTCACACCTCCGGGTTATGACACCATCGCCCAGTCTTGGGCGTTCAACACGCCCACCTGGTAAGCAGCCTCCAGTCTTCATGATGAGGACATCAATACAATTGTTACACCCACAGCCCCTGCTGCTATACATACTGGACCAATTACTAGAGCTCATGCACGCCAACTAAATTACCAGGTACTTTCGTTTCTTGGTAATGATTCTAATGTTCATGAGAATATGATGCTGCCTAAATTGGATACATTTGTTTTGCTTACAAATGAAGGGCCTAGCTTGGAGAAGGATGAACATTGGAGCAAGAACAAGCATGGAGATGATGGCATGCGCAAGGGGAACAAGAACAGAGTTACAAGTGATGATTTCAGGACTTTGAAGCCACCATAATGGGTGCATGAAGCCTTGGACGAAATATACAAGATGCCACTTCATAAATTTCGCCCCGAGGCTATTTTAGGTGCTGCGTCACCTTATTATTGGGCCAGGCCCATGTAATTTCGAAATACATAAGTATAGGCTATTTTTAGAGTCCGTATGTGTGGGGAAACAAGAGATAGGGTTGATTTCGGACCCCTCCACCAAGGGCCACGAAATTCCCCCCCTCTTCCTCCATATATACAGCCCTTAGGGCATCGTTTAGACTTTGGGTTTTGTTTAGATTAAAAGTTCGCCATAGCTGCAACTTCGCGTACTTCGTTTGTGTTCAACGACCAGACAAAGGCGTCACAGAACCCCACCTTGATCAATAAAGCTTTCATCTTATATTCGCAATATCCAGATTGCAATCTCAGTTTCTTGCTTGTTCTTCGTTTGCTCGCAGGAAACAGACCCTCGTGGTCAGGTTGATCGTGCTCCGGCGTGGTCAATAACCTCTCGGAGTTGGTTTAGCGATTGCTAAGGCGCGACGTCCTCGCACGTTCGTAGTCGGATCGTCAAAGTTGACTTCCACCAAAGCGAAATCCACCATCTCATCGAAAGACGGGACACCTTTGCCTCTATCAAGTGGTATCAGATTTCCAGGTTGCTCGGTGAGATTTTACAGTTTTTCGTAGTTTAGATCGAGTCTGTTCTTCATACCTACAGTCCACGAAAAAGCCACAAAAAAAATTAGGGTTAGTTCATCATATCCGAACCAATCTGAGCCTTTGCATAATCTTTTTAGGGTTTTGCTTTGTTGAATTTGCGGTTGCATCGTCGTGTCTAGTTGCTGGTCTTAGAGTCTAGTCTTTTAGAGTTTCGAGTTCTGGTCATAAGTTGTCACGCCGCCGCCGCACCATCATCATCACCCCTGCCATCTACCACCACCGCTTATCCGCCACCGCTTCGAATCCGTATCCATATACCACCACAGCTGTCATATACCACCACCGCTGCCATCTACCACCATATATCCACCACCAATCCGAGTTCTTGTCATATTAGGTTTGTTTTCGAGATCCATCTAGATTCCGATTCGGGTTTCCTTGCCGGAGTAGGTTTTGGAAAAAAAAAAGAGTCGGGTAGCCACGCTCCTTTTAGGCCCAAAATTTTTCGAAAACGCATTTTTCGAAAAAATTTCTGGCTATCCTATTTTTAGGTGTTTCTGAGTGTTTTGAGACAGGTGCCATTATAGGAAGTTTTTTGTGACCCGTTTCCAGTTTTTGGGTCCGGGCAGTCGAAAAAAAAATTGTCGAATTTTTTTTTCGTGCCCATCCTGTCAGTTTGACCTAGGAAGAGTTTTGAGACACTCGCCATTATAGTGATTTTTCGCAAAAAAAAAACAGCGCAAAAAGAAGAGCGCAAAAAAAAGAGCGAAAAAAAAATTCAGAGTGTGCTTTTCCCTTGTTTACGTGCCGCGCCGTGATTTTGTTGGTGTTCTAGGCTCGCGTCTCTAGCACAGTCTAGCCTAGGACCAGCACAGTACCGTCGTTGAGCGTTTATTCAACTTTGCATCTCTGAATTGATTATTGCTGACCCTTTTTGCTACCATACTATAAGCCTTCCCAGCTCCACATACATCTACGTCGTGTGTTTGACTCTCCCTGGTAATCGCTCTATCCAAGCTTTGAGAGTTTTTGACTACAACGGTTGCCGATCACCGCCTGCTGCTGGGTAAGAACTGGTAAGAATTTGAGATTTGCTTGACGGATTTGTGATACACCACCACCACTTCTTAGTAGTCTGTAGGATCATATTCTTGTGTGTTTCTATTGCTGCTAACCATGCCAGGATCACAAGCCGACGAGATTGACTGGGAGAACTTATCGAACAAGGGCTTCATGATAAGTTTCAGCAAATGATGACTGAACAGGTACAAGATGTGCTGAACAATTTTGAAGAGGCCATGGAGAAGATCACTGGCCTTGAGAAGACGTTCGAAACAAAGCTCGATAACAGATTTAATGAATTTCTCGCGCGTCTTCCACCACCACCACCCGCTGCACCTAACGCACCTCTCCAACAACAACAACGACGACTACCTCCACGTCGCGAAATAGACCTTCGCCGAGCGAGCCGTGTTCCTCTTGCATTTGGCCAAACTGTTGGTGCTGCTGTTGATACTTCTGTGGCTCCTGCTACTGCTGTTGCTGGTACCCAGGAGGATGATGAGTATGCGGGCGATTATGAGGATGAGGTTGATCAAAATCAGATCTACGAGCAGCCACCAGCACCACCACCAGCAGGTCGACCTCAGGTATATATTCGTAATGGTAGGCCTGCACCACCACCTCAGGTACGAGATGATGTCCATATTCCTAAACTGAAATTGAATATTCCACCATTTGAGGGTAGATATGTTCCTGATATATATCTTACTTGGGAGTTAGAAACTGAACAACGATTTACATGTTTACAATATCCTGAGGAGAGACGAGTTGCTGCTGCTGTTTGTGCTTTCACTAGTTTTGCATGTGTATGGTGGTCTGAACATTGTAGATTATATCCTATTCCAACTACTTGGGCTGCTTTGAAAACTGCTATGCGTACGCGTTGGGTTCCACCATATTATCAATGTGAATTGCTTCAAAAATTGCAGCGTTTAAGACAAGGAAAAAACTCTGTAGAAGAATATTATCAGGAATTACAAACTGGCATGATTAGATGTGGTATTGTTGAGGAGAATGAAGCTATGCTTGCACGTTTTCTGGGTGGATTAAATAGAGAGATTCAGACCATTCTAGACTATAAGGAGTATACTAATATCACTCGTTTATTCCATCTGGCTTGTAAAGCTGAACGTGAAGTGCAGGATCGACAAGCATTGGGGCGAACTAACTTTTCTGCAGGCCGACCTTCATCATGGACACCACGTGCATCTTCTACTTCAACTGCACCAGCACCTCCATCCGGTGCCACCTCCAGCCGTGATACAAGAAAACAGGCACAACCACCATTATCTGCCAAGAGCGCACCTGCGGGGCCTACACAGCGTTCTTCTTCTTCCATGGCATCAACAGGGCACACAAGTGATATTATTTGTCGTCGTTGTAAGGGAGGAGGTCATTATGCGAGGGAATGCAAATCTCCGCGTGTGATGATTGCTACCGCGGATGGTGGATATGAGTCCGCTAGTGACTATGATGAGGAGACATTGGCTCTTATTACACGTGAAGAACATGGTGGAGATGATTTTGATCATGACACGCAATACATGGCTCCTGAAGACGCTGACAGGTATGAATGTTTAGTTGCTCAACGTGTTTTGAGTGTGCAGGTCACACAAGCTGAGCAAAATCAGAGGCACAATTTGTTCCATACCAAGGGAGTTGTGAAGGAACGTTCTGTGCGCGTCATAATAGACGGAGGGAGCTGCAACAACTTGGCTAGCATGGATATGGTGGAGAAGCTTTCTCTCACCACAAGACCACATCCACATCCTTACTACATCCAATGGTTCAACAACAGCGGCAAGGTTAAGGTAACACGTACTGTTCGTGTGCATTTTAGTATCTCTACATATGCTGATTATGTTGATTGTGATGTGGTACCTATGCAAGCATGTTCCTTATTACTTGGTAGACCATGGCAATTTGATAAAAATTCTGTACACCATGGTAGAAACAATCATTATACTCTTGTTCATAAGGATAAAAATATTACTTTGCTTCCTATGACTCCTGATTCCATTTTGAAAGATGATATTAATAGAGCTAATAAAGCAAAACAGGAGACGAATAAGAGTGAAAATCAGATTGTGGCAAAAGAATTTGAGCAACAAATGAAGCCTAATAATAAACCATCTAGTGTTGCTTCTGAAATTAAATTGAAAAGTGCATGTTTATTTGCCACCAAATCTGATATTGATGAGCTAGATTTCAGTAAATCTGTTTGCTATGCTTTTGTGTGCAAAGAGGCATTATTTTCATTCGAGGACGTGCCTTCCTCTTTGCCTCCTGCTGTCACTAACATTTTGCAGGAGTTCGCAGACGTCTTTCCACAAGACGTGCCACCGGGATTACCGCCTATTCGAGGGATTGAGCATCAGATTGACTTAATTCCCGGTGCTTCACTGCCAAACCGTGCACCATACCGTACCAATCCAGAGGAGACGAAGGAGATTATGCGTCAAGTACAAGAGCTTCTCGACAAAGGTTATATACGAGAATCCCTTAGTCCTTGTGCTGTTCCTATTATTCTAGTGCCGAAAAAGGATGGTACATCACGTATGTGTGTTGATTGTAGAGGCATTAATAATATTACTATTCGTTATCGTCATCCTATTCCTAGGCTAGATGATATGCTTGATGAATTGAGTGGCTCTACAATATTCTCCAAAGTTGATTTACGTAGTGGCTACCATCAAATTCGTATGAAATTGGGAGATGAATGGAAAACAGCATTCAAAACTAAGTTTGGATTATATGAGTGGTTAGTCATGCCTTTTGGGTTAACTAATGCACCTAGTACTTTCATGAGATTAATGAACGAAGTTTTAAGTGCTTTCATTGGACGATTTGTGGTAGTTTACTTTGATGACATATTGATTTATAGCAGATCTTTGGAAGAACATTTGGAACATTTACGTGCTGTTTTTATTGCTCTACGTGATGCACGTTTGTTTGGTAATCTTGGGAAGTGCACCTTTTGCACCGACCGAGTATCTTTTCTTGGCTATGTTGTTACTCCACAGGGAATTGAAGTTGATAAAGCCAAGATTGAAGCTATTGAGAGTTGGCCGCAGCCCAAAACGGTCACACAAGTCAGGAGTTTTCTTGGCCTCGCTGGATTCTATAGGCGTTTTGTGAGAGATTTCAGCACCATTGCTGCACCTCTCAATGAGCTTACAAAGAAAGATGTGCCTTTTCTTTGGGGTACCGCACAGGAAGAAGCCTTCACGGTATTGAAAGATAAGTTGACACATGCTCCTTTACTCCAACTTCCTGATTTTAATAAGACTTTTGAGCTTGAATGTGATGCTAGTGGAATTGGATTAGGAGGTGTGTTATTACAAGATGGCAGACCTCTTGCATACTTTTCTGAAAAATTGAGTGGGCCTAGTCTGAATTATTCTACTTATGATAATGAATTATATGCTCTTGTTCGGACTTTAGAAACATGGCAACATTATTTATGGCCCAAAGAATTTGTTATACATTCTGATCATGAATCTTTGAAACATATTAAAAGTCAAGCTAAACTGAATCGTAGACATGCTAAATGGGTTGAATTCATTGAGACTTTCCCTTATGTCATTAAACACAAGAAGGGAAAAGAAAATGTTATTGCTGATGCATTGTCTCGTCGCTATACTATGCTTTCACAACTTGACTTCAAAATATTTGGTTTGGAGACCATCAAAGATCAATATGTGCATGATGCTGATTTTAAAGATGTAATGCAGAATTGTAAAGAAGGAAGAATGTGGAACAAGTTTGTTGTTAACGATGGATTTGTGTTTCGTGCTAACAAGCTATGCATTCCAGCTTGCTCCGTTCGTCTTTTGTTGTTGCAGGAGGCGCATGGAGGAGGATTAATGGGACACTTTGGCGTGAAGAAGACGGAGGACGTACTTGCTACACATTTCTTTTGGCCAAAGATGAGACGGGATGTTGAGCGTTTTATTGCTCGCTGCACTACATGTCAAAAAGCTAAGTCACGACTCAATCCTCATGGTTTATATATGCCTTTGCCTGTACCTAGTGTTCCTTGGGAGGATATATCTATGGACTTTGTTTTAGGTTTACCTCGAACAAAGAAGGGGAGGGATAGCATATTTGTTGTCATGGATAGATTCTCGAAAATGGCACACTTTATACCATGTCATAAAAGCGATGATGCTGTTAATGTTGCTGATTTGTTCTTTCGTGAAATTATTCGCTTGCATGGTGTGCCAAATACTATTGTTTCAGATCGTGATACTAAATTTCTTAGCCACTTTTGGAGATGTTTATGGGCTAAGTTGGGGACGAAACTGCTTTTTAGTACTACTTGTCACCCCCAAACTGATGGACAAACTGAAGTAGTCAATAGAACGTTGTCTACTATGCTTAGGGCTGTTTTGAAGAATAATAAGAAAATGTGGGAGGAATGCTTGCCTCATATTGAATTTGCTTATAATCGTTCATTGCATTCTACTACTAAGATGTGCCCCTTTGAAGTTGTGTATGGTTTCCTACCTCATGCACCTATTGATTTGTTGCCTCTTCCATCTTCGGAGAAGGTTAATTTTGATGCTAAACAACGTGCTGAATTGATTTTAAAAATGCATGAGTTAACTAAGGAAAACATTCAGCGCATGAATGCTAAATATAAACTTGCTGGAGATAAGGGTAGAAAACATGTTGTGTTTTGATAGAGGCAAAGGTGTCCCGTCTTTCGATGAGATGGTGGATTTCGCTTTGGTGGAAGTCGACTTTGACGATCCGACTACGAACGTGCGAGGACGTCGCGCCTTAGCAATCGCTAAACCAACTCCGAGAGGTTATTGACCACGCCGGAGCACGATCAACCTGACCACGAAGGTCTGTTTCCTGCGAGCAAACGAAGAACAAGCAAGAAACTAAGATTGCAATCTAGATATTGCGAATATAAGATGAAAGCTTTATTGATCAAGGTGGGGTTCTGTGACGCCTTTGTCTGGTCGTTGAACACAAACGAAGTACGCGAAGTTGCAGCTATGGCGAACTTTTAATCTAAACAAAACCCAAAGTCTAAACGATGCCCTAAGGGCTGTATATATGGAGGAAGAGGGGGGGAATTTCGTGGCCCTTGGTGGAGGGGTCCGAAATCAACCCTAACTCTTGTTTCCCCACACATACGGACTCTAAAAATAGCCTATACTTATGTATTTCGAAATTACATGGGCCTGGCCCAATAATAAGGTGACGCAGCACCTAAAATAGCCTCGGGACGAAATTTATGAAGTGGCATCTTGTATATTTCGTCCAAGGCTTCATGCACCCATTATGGTGGCTTCAAAGTCCTGAAATCATCACTTGTAACTCCGTTCTTGTTTCCCTTGCGCATGCCATCATCTCCATGCTTGTTCTTGCTCCAATGTTCATCCTTCTCCAAGCTAGGCCCATCATTTGTAAGCAAAACAAATGTATCCAATTTAGGCAGCATCATATTCTCATGAACAATAGAATCATTACCAAGAAACGAAAGTACCTGGTAATTTAGTTGGCGTGCACGAGCTCTAGTAATTGGTCCAGTATGTATAGCAGCAGGGGCTGTGGGTGTAATAATTGTATTGATGTCCTCATCATTCCCTTATGTCATTAAACACAAGAAGGGAAAAGAAAATGTTATTGCTGATGCATTGTCTCGTCGCTATACTATGCTTTCACAACTTGACTTCAAAATATTTGGTTTGGAGACCATCAAAGATCAATATGTGCATGATGCTGATTTTAAAGATGTAATGCAGAATTGTAAAGAAGGAAGAATGTGGAACAAGTTTGTCGTTAACGATGGATTTGTGTTTCGTGCTAACAAGCTATGCATTCCAGCTAGCTCCGTTCGTCTTTTGTTGTTGCAGGAGGCGCATGGAGGAGGATTAATGGGACACTTTGGTGTGAAGAAGACGGAGGACGTACTTGCTACACATTTCTTTTGGCCAAAGATGAGACGGGATGTTGAGCGTTTTATTGCTCGCTGCACTACATGTCAAAAAGCTAAGTCACGACTCAATCCTCATGGTTTATATATGCCTTTGCCTGTACCTAGTGTTCCTTGGGAGGATATATCTATGGACTTTGTTTTAGGTTTACCTCGAACAAAGAAGGGGAGGGATAGCATATTTGTTGTCGTGGATAGATTCTCGAAAATGGCACACTTTATACCATGTCATAAAAGCGATGATGCTGTTCATGTTGCTGATTTGTTCTTTCGTGAAATTATTCTCTTGCATGGTGTGCCAAATACTATTGTTTCAGATCGTGATACTCAATTTCTTAGCCACTTTTGGAGATGTTTATGGGCTAAGTTGGGGACTAAACTGCTTTTCAGTACTACTTGTCACCCCCAAACTGATGGACAAACTGAAGTAGTCAATAGAACGTTGTCTACTATGCTTAGGGCTGTTTTGAAGAATAATAAGAAAATGTGGGAGGAATGCTTGCCTCATATTGAATTTGCTTATAATCGTTCATTGCATTCTACTACTAAGATGTGCCCTTTTGAAGTTGTGTATGGTTTCCTACCTCGTGCACCTATTGATTTGTTGCCTCTTCCATCTTCGGAGAAGGTTAATTTTGATTCTAAACAACGTGCTGAATTGATTTTAAAAATGCATGAGTTAACTAAGGAAAACATTGATCGCATGAATGCTAAATATAAACTTGCTGGAGATAAGGGTAGAAAACATGTTGTGTTTGCACCTGGAGATCTTGTTTGGTTACATTTGCGTAAGGATAGATTTCCTGATTTGCGCAAATCAAAGTTAATGCCACGTGCTGATGGTCCCTTTAAGGTGTTAGAGAAAATAAATGATAATGCATATAAACTTGAGCTGCCTGCAGATTTTGGGGTTAGTCCCACTTTTAACATTGCAGATTTGAAGCCTTATTTGGGTGAGGAACATGAACTTCCATCGAGGACGACTTCATTTCAAGAAGGGGAGGATGATGAGGACATCAATACAATTGTTACACCCACAGCCCCTGCTGCTATACATACTGGACCAATTACTAGAGCTCATGCACGCCAACTAAATTACCAGGTACTTTCGTTTCTTGGTAATGATTCTAATGTTCATGAGAATATGATGCTGCCTAAATTGGATACATTTGTTTTGCTTACAAATGAAGGGCCTAGCTTGGAGAAGGATGAACATTGGAGCAAGAACAAGCATGGAGATGATGGCATGCGCAAGGGGAACAAGAACAGAGTTACAAGTGATGATTTCAGGACTTTGAAGCCACCATAATGGGTGCATGAAGCCTTGGACGAAATATACAAGATTCCACTTCATAAATTTCGTCCCGAGGCTATTTTAGGTGCTGCGTCACCTTATTATTGGGCCAGGCCCATGTAATTTCGAAATACATAAGTATAGGCTATTTTTAGAGTCCGTATGTGTGGGGAAACAAGAGATAGGGTTGATTTCGGACCCCTCCACCAAGGGCCACGAAATTCCCCCCCTCTTCCTCCATATATACAGCCCTTAGGGCATCGTTTAGACTTTGGGTTTTGTTTAGATTAAAAGTTCGCCATAGCTGCAACTTCGCGTACTTCGTTTGTGTTCAACGACCAGACAAAGGCGTCACAGAACCCTACCTTGATCAATAAAGCTTTCATCTTATATTCGCAATATCCAGATTGCAATCTCAGTTTCTTGCTTGTTCTTCGTTTGCTCGCTGGAAACAGACCCTCGTGGTCAGGTTGATCGTGCTCCGGCGTGGTCAATAACCTCTCGGAGTTGGTTTAGCGATTGCTAAGGCGCGACGTCCTCGCACGTTCGTAGTCGGATCGTCAAAGTCGACTTCCACCAAAGCGATATCCATCATCTCATCGAAAGACGGGACACCTTTGCCTCTATCACTTCATATCTCATCTTCTTAAACCTACTTGGGCTTTCCCTTACCGAGTCGCCAATAATGTAACCCGGCCCCTCTGGGCGGGTCACATCACGGGGTTATATCCCCAACAGAGGGTCATAGTTGTACTGACACATCTTCCTTGTATGGACTTCACCCCATGATCTATCTTTTTAGGGGGTGTGAGTGCGTGGGGTGGTGGGACAGAATAACCGCACTGCGCCTATGAAATGAGCGCA
>NC_057803.1:246296718-246332278 GCF_018294505.1 Triticum aestivum
AGCCTGAGGTTGAGCCGGGGGTGGCGGAGGGGGAGGGACCCCTCCCCCATCCTTGCGAGGCCGAACCAGGAACGAGCCATAGCAGGCGATGACGTGACATCGCATGCGGAGGCAAATCCGTAACATGACTTTCCCCATTATCTATCTTTTAGGGGGGAAACCAGCACCACACCGAGGGGCATAGTTGTACTGACACATCTTCCTTTTATGGGATTTTCCCCATGATTTATCTTTTAGGGGGTGTGGGTGAGTGGGGGGCAGAATAACCGCACTGCGCCTGTCAAATGGGAGCACTGCCGTGTTAGCGCGAGGCTGAGCCCGGGGGGGAGGGACCCCCCCTCTGACGGTGTCCTGGACTAGGGGGTACTCATCACGTCATCTCCCAACCAGCTGGATCGGGCCGAGGAACCCCATGGCGATTCACTTATGGGCCACTTCGGGCAGCCCAAGCCGCATACAAGGAGGATTCCACAAGACTTGGCTCCCAAGACATCCTCTAAACCCTAGGCCTCTGGTGTGTTTTATAAACCGAGGCCAGACTAGTCAATAGAACATCTCATATTCATTAGAACAATCTCGTGGTAGATAAATGTACTCTGTACTACACCCCATATGAATACAATCAAAAGCAGGACGTAGGGTTTTACCTCCATCAAGAGCGCCCGAACCTAGGTAAAATCCCGTGTCCATGTTACCATCGCTCTAAGACGCCTAACTTAGGACCCCTACTACGAGATATGCCGGTAATAGAACCGACATTGGTGCTTTTCATTGATAGCCTGCTAGCAGTCGCCACGGTGTGATGGGAATTCGGATCGTCTCCGACGCGGTCTACGCATCAGAGCCGAGCTTTATAGTCGATGTCGGCATCTTTGTCGCCGTCTCGACTGGTCACCTCGGTTAGACCGAGGACTGCGCTCCACATCAGATCATAAAGATTAGATGGATACTTTAATCATCATCATCAGCTCAAATCTCAATCGAGACCATGAAAAAGTCGTTCATGGAGCCTGGGGGCTCATCATCAACATTGCCCTCGTGTGATCGGACAGTTTTTTCTGTACAACATACATGCTTTCACTGCCACCATCTCCTCGGGAGTCGATTTTACAAAGCCTTTGGTG
Source organism: Triticum aestivum (assembly GCF_018294505.1). Taxonomy (NCBI): domain Eukaryota; kingdom Viridiplantae; phylum Streptophyta; class Magnoliopsida; order Poales; family Poaceae; genus Triticum; species Triticum aestivum. The sequence continues at coordinate 246,297,843 of NC_057803.1, forward strand.
GAATTGTGTGGAATTGAGTATACAACAACCCTGTAAAATTTCGTCGCCTTCCGATGGAGGAATCTCTGGCGATCTATGATATACCGGTGGCCTGTCGAGTCTCGACAGGAATATGGATGAGTTTAGGGCGTGGTCTCTAGAGCCTAGCTCAGAGGTTATTTGGAAGATCCAACCATTCATCTTTTGCAAAATTTCCATCTCTACCACCTCTCAAATTTCAGCTCGATCCGACCGTTCAAACTCTGGGAACCTTCCAATTAGTGCATCACTTTTCGGATCTGTTTTGAGCGCAAATATGAATCCAACCTGAGTTCATCTTTTTTCATGAACTAGATATTGGACAACCTTCTTGGAAGAATCTCTTTGTAAGGTATTGTGTTTTGTTTCCGAACACATGCTCTGATGAGGACATCAATACAATTGTTACACCCACAGGCCCTACTGCTATACATACTGGACCAATTACTAGAGCTCGCGCACGCCAACTAAATTACCAGGTACTTTCGTTTCTTGGTAATGATTCTAATGTTCATGAGAATATGATGCTGCCTAAACTGGATACATTTGTTTTGCTTACAAATAAAGGGCCTAGCTTGGACAAGGATGAACATTGGAGCAAGAACAAGCATGGAGATGATGGCATGCGCAAGGGGAACAAGAACGGAGTTACAAGTGATGATTTCAGGACTTTGAAGCCACCATAATGGGCGCATGAAGCCTTGGACGAAATATACAAGATGCCACTTCATAAATTTCGTCCCGAGGTTATTGTGCTGCGTCACCTTATTATTGGGCCAGGCCCATGTAATTTTGAAATACATAAGTATAGGCTATTTTTAGAGTCCGTATGTGTGGGGAAACAAGAGATAGGGTTGATTTCGGACCCCTCCACCAAGGGCCACGAAATTCCCCCCTCTTCCTCCATATATACAGCCCTTAGGGCATCGTTTAGACTTTGGGTTTTGTTTAGATTAAAAGTTCGCCATAGCTGCAACTTCGCGTACTTCGTTTGTGTTCAACGACCAGACAAAGGCGTCATAGAACCCCACCTTGATCAATAAAGCTTTCATCTTATATTCGCAATATCCAGATTGCAATCTCAGTTTCTTGCTTGTTCTTCGTTTGCTCGCAGGAAACAGACCCTCGTGGTCAGGTTGATCATGCTCCGGCGTGGTCGATAACCTCTCGGAGTTGGTTTAGCGATTGCTAAGGCGCGACGTCCTCGCACGTTCGTAGTCGGATCGTCAAAGTCGACTTCCACCAAAGCGATATCCATCATCTCATTGAAAGACGGGACACCCCGCCTCTATCAAGTGGTATCAGATTTCCAGGTTGCTCGGTGAGATTTTACAGTTTTTTGTAGTTTAGATCGAGTCTGTTTTTCATACCAATAGTCCACGAAAAAGCCAAAAAAAATTAGGGTTAGTTCATCATATCCGAACCAATCTGAGCCTTTGCATAATCTTTTTAGGGTTTTGCTTTGTTGAATTTGCGGTTGCATCGTCGTGTCTAGTTGCTGGTCTTAGAGTCTAGTCTTTTAGAGTTTCGAGTTCTGGTCATAAGTTGTCACGGCGCCGCCGCACCATCATCATCGCCCCTGCCATCTACCACCACCGCTTATCCGCCACCGCTTCGAATCCGTATCCATATACCACCACCGCTGTCATATACCACCACCGCTGCCATCTACCGCCATATATCCACCACCAATCCGAGTTCTTGTCATATTAGGTTTGTTTTCGAGATCCATCTAGTTTCCGATTCGTGTTTCCTTGCCGGAGTAGGTTTCGGGAAAAAAAAGAGTCCGGAAACCACCCTCCGTTTAGGCCCAAAATTTTCGGAAAACACACTTGACAAAAAAATTTCTGGCTATCCTAATTTTAGGTGTTTCTAAGCGTATTGAGACAGTCGCCGTTATAGAAATTTTTTTGACCCGTTTCCAATTTTTGGGTCCAGGCAGTCGAAAAAAAAATTGGTCAAAAAAATTTCGTGCCCATCCTGTCAGTTTGACCTGGGAAGAGTTTTGAGACACTCGCCATTATAGTGATTTTTCGCAAAAATAAAAGAGCAGCGCCAAAAAAAAAGAGCAGCGCAAAAAAAAAGAGCGAAAAAAAAATCCAGAGTGTGCTTTTCCCTTGTTTACGTGCAGCGCCGTGATTTTGTTAGTGTTCTAGGCTCGCGTCTCTAGCATGGTCTAGCCTAGGACCAGCACAGTACCGTCGTTGAGCGTTTATTCAACTTTGCATCTCTGAATTGATTATTGCTGACCCTTTTTGCTACCATATTATAAGCCTTCCCAGCTCCACATACATCTACGTCGTGCGTTTGACTCTCCCTGGTAATCGCTCTATCCAAGCTTTGAGAGTTTTGACTACAACGGTTGCCGTCACCACCTGCTGCTGGGTAAGAACTGGTAAGAATTTGAGGTTCGCTTGACGGGTTTGTTATACACCACCACCACTTCTTAGTAGTCTGTAGGATCATATTCTTGTGTGTTTCTATTTGCTGCTAACCATGGTAGGATCACAAGCCAATGAGACTGATTGGGAGAACCTGACGAACAAACAGCTACATGATAAATTTCAGCAAATCATGAGTGGACAGGTGCAAGATGTGTTAAACAGATTTGAAGAGGCCATGGAGAAGATAGATGGCATGGAGAAGACTTTCGAAACAAAGCCCGATAACAAGTTTAATGAATTGCTCGCGCGTCTCCCACCACCACCACCCGCTGCACCTAACGCACCTCTCCAACAACGACAACAACAACGACTACCTCCACGTCGCGAAACAGACCTCCGCCGAGCGAGCCGTGTCCCTCTTGCGTTTGGCCAAACTGTTGGTGCTGCTGTTGATACTTCTGTGGCTCCGGCTGTTGATGCGGAGGATGATGAGTATGAGGGCGATTATGAGGATGAGGTTGATCAAAATCCGAACTACGTGCAGCCACCAGCACCACCACCAGCAGGTCAACCTCAGGTATATATTCGTAATGGTAGGCCTGCACCACCACCTCAGGTACGAGATGATGTCCATATTCCTAAACTGAAATTGAATATTCCACAATTTGAGGGTAGATATGTTCCTGATATATATCTTACTTGGGAGTTAGAAACTAAACAACGATTTACATGTTTACAATATCCTGAGGAGAGACGGGTTGCTGCTGCTGTTTGTGCTTTCACTAGTTTTGTATGTGTATGGTGGTCTGAACATTGTAGATTATATCCTATTCCAACTACTTGGGCTGCTTTGAAAACTGCTATGCCTACGCGTTGGGTTCCACCATATTATCAACGTGAGTTGCTTCAAAAATTGCAGCGTTTAAGACAAGGGAAAAATTCTGTAGAAGAATATTATCAGGAATTACAAACTGGCATGATTAGATGTGGTATTGTTGAGGAGAATGAAGCTATGCTTGCACGTTTTCTAGGTGGATTAAATAGAGAGATTCAGACCATTCTAGACTATAAAGAGTATACTAATATCACTCGTTTATTCCATCTTGCTTGTAAAGCTGAACGTGAAGTGCAGGATCGACAAGCATTGGCGCGAACTAACTTTTCTGCAGGCCGACCTTCATCATGGACACCACGTGCATCTTCTACTTCAACTGCACCAGCACCTCAATCAGGTGCCTCCTCCAGTCGTGATACAAGAAAATAGGCACAACCACCATTATCTGCCAAGAGCGCACCTGCCGGGCCTACACAGAGTTCTTCTGCCATGGCATCAACAGGGCACACAAGTGATATTATTTGTCGTTGTTGTAAGGGAGGAGGTCATTATGCGAGAGAATGCAAATCTCCGCGTGTGATGATTGCTACTGCGGATGGTGGATATGAGTCCACTAGTGACTATGATGAGGAGACTTTGGCTCTTATTACACGTGAAGAACATGGTGGAGATGATTCTGATCATGAGACGCAATACATGGCTCCTGAAGACGCTGACAGGTATGAATGTTTAGTTGCTCAACGTGTTTTGAGTGTGCAGGTCACACAAGCTGAGCAAAATTAGAGGCACAATTTGTTCCATACCAAGGGAGTTGTGAAGGAACGTTCTGTGCGCGTCATCATAGACGGAGGTAGTTGCAACAACTTGGCTAGCATGGAGATGGTGGAGAAGCTTTCTCTCACCACAAGACCACATCCACATCCTTACTACATCCAATGGTTCAACAACAGCGGCAAGGTTAAGGTAACACATACTGTTCGTGTGCATTTTAGTATCTCTACATATGCTGATTATGTTGATTGTGATGTGGTACCTATGCAAGCATGTTCCTTATTACTTGGTAGACCATGGCAATTTGATAAAAATTCTGTACACCATGGTAGAAACAATCACTATACTCTTGTTCATAAGGATAAAAATATTACTTTGCTTCCTATGACTCCTGATTCCATTTTGAAAGATGATATTAATAGAGCTAATAAAGCAAAACAGGAGAAGAATAAGAGTGAAAATCAGATTGTGGCAAAAGAATTTGAGTAACAAATGAAGCCTAATAATAAACCATCTAGTGTTGCTTCTGAAATTAAATTGAAAAGTGCATGTTTATTTGCCACCAAATCTGATATTGATGAGCTAGATTTCAGCAAATCTGTTTGCTATGCTTTTGTGTGCAAAGAGGCATTATTTTCATTCGAGGACGTGCCTTCCTCTTTGCCTCCTGCTGTCACTAACATTTTGCAGGAGTTCGCTGACGTCTTTCCACAAGACGTGCCACCGGGATTACCGCCTATGCGAGGGATTGAGCATCAGATTGACTTAATTCCCGGTGCTTCACTGCCAAACCGTGCACCATACCGTACCAATCCAGAGGAGACGAAGGAGATTATGCGTCAAGTACAAGAGCTTCTCGACAAAGGTTATATACACGAATCCCTTAGTCCTTGTGCTGTTCCTATTATTCTAGTGCCGAAAAAGGATGGTACATCACGTATGTGTGTTGATTGTAGAGGCATTAATAATATTACTATTCGTTATCGTCATCCTATTCCTAGGCTAGATGATATGCTTGATGAATTGAGTGGCTCTACAATATTCTCGAAAGTTGATTTGCGTAGTGGATACCATCAAATTCGTATGAAATTGGGAGATGAATGGAAAACAGCATTTAAAACTAAGTTTGGATTATATGAGTGGTTAGTCATGCCTTTTGGGTTAACTAATGCACCTAGTACTTTCATGAGATTAATGAATGAAGTTTTACGTGCTTTCATTGGACGATTTGTGGTAGTTTACTTTGATGACATATTGATTTATAGCAGATCTTTGGAAGAACATTTGGAACATTTACGTGCTGTTTTTATTGCTTTACGTGATGCACGTTTGTTTGGTAACCTTGGGAAGTGCACCTTTTGCACCGACCGAGTATCTTTTCTTGGCTATGTTGTTACTCCACAGGGAATTGAAGTTGATAAAGCCAAGATTGAAGCTATTGAGAGTTGGCCGCAGCCCAAAACGGTCAAACACGTGAGGAGTTTTCTTGGCCTCGCTGGATTCTATAGGCGTTTTGTGAGAGATTTCAGCACCATTGCTGCACCTCTTAATGAGCTTACAAAGAAAGATCTGCCTTTTCTTTGGGGTACCGCACAGGAAGAAGCCTTCTCGGTATTGAAAGATAAGTTGACACATGCTCCTTTACTCCAACTTCCTGATTTTAATAAGACTTTTGAGCTTGAATGTGATGCTAGTGGAATTGGATTAGGAGGTGTGTTATTACAAGATGGCAAACCTGTTGCATACTTTTCTGAAAAATTGAGTGGGCCTAGTCTGAATTATTCTACTTATGATAAAGAATTATATGCTCTTGTTCGGACTTTAGAAACATGGCAACATTATTTATGGCCCAAAGAATTTGTTATACATTCTGATCATGAATCTTTGAAACATATTAAAAGTCAAGCTAAACTGAATCGTAGACATGCTAAATGGGTTGAATTCATTGAGATTTTCCCTTATGTCATTAAACACAAGAAGGGAAAAGAAAATGTTATTGCTGATGCGTTGTCTCGTCGCTATACTATGCTTTCACAACTTGACTTCAAAATATTTGGTTTGGAGACCATCAAAGATCAATATGTGCATGATGCTGATTTTAAAGATGTAATGCAGAATTGCAAAGAAGGAAGAATTTGGAACAAGTTTGTCGTTAACGATGGATTTGTGTTTCGTGCTAACAAGCTATGCATTCCAGCTAGCTCCGTTCGTCTTTTGTTGTTGCAGGAGGCGCATGGAGGAGGATTAATGGGACACTTTGGCGTGAAGAAGACGGAGGACGTACTTGCTACACATTTCTTTTGGCCAAAGATGAGACGGGATGTTGAGCGTTTTATTGCTCGCTGCACTACATGTCAAAAAGCTAAGTCACGACTCAATCCTCATGGTTTATATATGCCTTTGCCTGTACCTAGTGTTCCTTGGGAGGATATATCTATGGACTTTGTTTTAGGTTTACCTAAAACAAAGAAGGGGAGGGATAGCATATTTGTTGTCGTGGATAGATTCTCGAAAATGGCACACTTTATACCATGTCATAAAAGCGATGATGCTGTTAATGTTGCTGATTTGTTCTTTCGTGAAATTATTCGCTTGCATGGTGTGCCAAATACTATTGTTTCAGATCGTGATACTAAATTTCTTAGCCACTTTTGGAGATGTTTATGGGCTAAGTTGGGGACTAAACTGCTTTTTAGTACTACTTGTCACCCCCAAACTGATGGCCAAACTGAAGTAGTCAATAGAACATTGTCTACTATGCTTAGGGCTGTTTTGAAGAGTAATAAGAAAATGTGGGAGGAATGCTTGCCTCATATTGAATTTGCTTATAATCGTTCATTGCATTCTACTACTAAGATGTGCCCTTTTGAAGTTGTGTATGGTTTCCTACCTCGTGCACCTATTGATTTGTTGCCTCTTCCATCTTCGAAGAAGGTTAATTTTGATGCTAAACAACGTGCTGAATTGATTTTAAAAATGCATGAGTTAACTAAGGAAAACATTGAGCGCATGAATGCTAAATATAAACTTGCTGGAGATAAGGGTAGAAAACATGTTGTGTTTGCACCTGGAGATCTTGTTTGGTTACATTTGCGTAAGGATAGATTTCCTGATTTGCGCAAATCAAAGTTAATGCCACGTGCTGATGGTCCCTTTAAGGTGTTAGAGAAAATAAATGATAATGCATATAAACTTGAGCTGCCTGTAGATTTTGGGGTTAGTTCCACTTTTAACATTGCAGATTTGAAGCCTTATTTGGGTGAGGAAGATGAACTTCCGTCGAGGACGACTTCATTTCAAGAAGGGGAGGATGATGAGGACATCAATACAATTGTTACACCCACAGCCCCTGCTGCTATACATACTGGACCAATTACTAGAGCTCGTGCACGCCAACTAAATTACCAGGTACTTTCGTTTCTTGGTAATGATTCTAATGTTCATGAGAATATGATGCTGCCTAAATTGGATACATTTGTTTTGCTTACAAATGAAGGGCCTAGCTTGGAGAAGGATGAACATTGGAGCAAGAACAAGCATGGAGATGATGGCATGCGCAAGGGAAACAAGAACGGAGTTACAAGTGATGATTTCAGGACTTTGAAGCCACCATAATGGGTGCATGAAGCCTTGGACGAAATATACAAGACGCCACTTCATAAATCTCGTCCCGAGGCTATTTTAGGTGCTGCGTCACCTTATTATTGGGCCAGGCCCATGTAATTTCGAAATACATAAGTATAGGCTATTTTTAGAGTCCGTATGTGTGGGGAAACAAGAGATAGGGTTGATTTCGGACCCCTCCACCAAGGGCCACGAAATTCTCCCCCTCTTCCTCCATATATACAGCCCTTAGGGCATCGTTTAGACTTTGGGTTTTGTTTAGATTAAAAGTTCGCCATAGCTGCAACTTCGCGTACTTCGTTTGTGTTCAACGACCAGACAAAGGCGTCACAGAACCCCACCTTGATCAATAAAGCTTTCATCTTATATTCGCAATATCCAGATTGCAATCTTAGTTTCTTGCTTGTTCTTCGTTTGCTCGCAGGAAACAGACCCTCGTGGTCAGGTTGATCGTGCTCCGGCGTGGTCAATAACCTCTCGAAGTTGGTTTAGCGATTGCTAAGGCGCGACGTCCTCGCACGTTCGTAGTCGGATCGTCAAAGTCGACTTCCACCAAAGCGAAATCCACCATCTCATCGAAAGACGGGACACCTTTGCCTCTATCAAACAGCAGCACCAACAGTTTGGCCAAACGCAAGAGGAACACGGCTTGCTCGGCGGAGGTCTGCTTCGCGACGTGGAGGTAGTCGTTGTTGTTGTTGTTGGAGAGGTGCGTTAGCTGCAGCGAGTGGTGGTGGTGGAAGACGCGCGAGCAATTCATTAAACTTGTTATCGAGCTTTGTTTCGAACGTCTTCTCAAAGCCAGTGATCTTCTCCATGGCCTCTTCAAAATTGTTCAGCACATCTTGCACCTGTTCAGTCATCATTTGCTGAAACTTATCATGAAGCTCCTTGTTCGATAAATTCTCCCAGTCAATCTCGTCGGCTTGTGATCCTGGCATGGTTAGCAGCAATAGAAACACACAAGAATATGATCCTACAGACTACGAACAAGTGGTGGTGGTGGGTGTCACAAATCCGTCAAGCAAATATCAAATTCTTACCAGTTCTTACCCAGCAGCAGGCGGTGATCGGCAACCGTTGTAGTCAAAAACTCTCAAAGCTTGGATAGAGCGATTACCAGGGAGAGTCAAACGCACGACGTAGATGTATGTGGAGCTGGGAAGGCTTATAATATGGTAGCAAAAAGGGTCAGCAATAATCAATTCAGAGATGCAAAGTTGAATAAACGCTCAACGACGGTACTGTGCTGGTCCTAGGCTAGACTGTGCTAGAGACGCGAGCCTAGAACACTAACAAAATCACGGCGCGGCACGTAAACAAGGGAAAAGCACACTCTGAATATTTTTTTTCGCTCTTTTTTTTTGCGCTCTTTTTTTTTGCGCTGCTTTTTTTTTTGCGAAAAATCACTATAATGGCGAGTGTCTCAAAACTCTTCCTAGCTCAAACTGACAGGATGGGCACGAAATTTTTTCGACCAATTTTTTTTTTTCGACTGCCCGGACCCAAAAACTGGAAACGGGTCAAAAAAAACTTCCTATAATGGCACCTGTCTCAAAACACTCAGAAACACCTAAAAATAGGATAGCCAGAAATTTTTTCGAAAAATGCGTTTTCGAAAAATTTTGGGCCTAAACGGAGCGTGGCTACCCGACTCTTTTTTTTTCCGAAACCTACTCCGGCAAGGAAACACGAATCGGAATCTAGATGGATCCCGAAAACAAACCTAATAAGCAAAGAACTCGGATTGGTGGTGGATATATGGTGGTGGTATATGGCAGCGGTGGTGGTAGCGGTGGTAGTATATGGATATGGATCGGTGGTGGTATATGGGCACGGATTGGTGGTGGTATATGGATACGGATTCGGAGCGGTGGTGGTAGATGGCAGGGGCGATGATGATGGTGCGGCGGCGGCGTGACAACTTATGACCAGAACTCGAAACTCTAAAAGACTAGACTCTAAGACCAGCAACTAGACCGACGATGCAACCGCAAATTCAACAAAGCAAAACCCTAAAAAGATTATGCAAAGGCTCAGATTGGTTCGGATATGATGAACTAACCCTAATTTTTTTGTGTGGCTTTTTCGTGGACTGTAGGTATGAAGAACAGACTCGATCTAAACTACGAAAAACTGTAAAATCTCACCGAGCAACCTGGAAATCTGATACCACTTGATAGAGGCGGAGGTGTCCCGTCTTTCGATGAGATGATGGATTTGGCTTTGGTGGAAGTCGACTTTGACGATCCGACTATGAACGTGCGAGGACGTCGCGCCTTAGCAATCGCTAAACCAACTCCGAGAGGTTATTCACCACGCCGGAGCACGATCAACCTGACCACGAGGGTCTGTTTCCTGCGAGCAAACGAAGAACAAGCAAGAAACTGAGATTGCAATCTGGATATTGCGAATATAAGATGAAAGCTTTATTGATCAAGGTGGGGTTCTGTGACGCCTTTGTCTGGTCGTTGAACACAAACGAAGTACGCGAAGTTGCAGCTATGGCGAACTTTTAATCTAAACAAAACCCAAAGTCTAAACGATGCCCTAAGGGCTGTATATATGGAGGAAGAGGGGGGAATTTCGTGGCCCTTGGTGGAGGGGTCCGAAATCAACCCTATCTCTTGTTTCCCCACACATACGGACTCTAAAAATAGCCTATACTTATGTATTTCGAAATTACATGGGCCTGGCCCAATAATAAGGTGATTGCAGCACCTAAAATAGCCTCGGGACGAAATTTATGAAGTGGCATCTTGTATATTTCGTCCAAGGCTTCATGCACCCATTATGGTGGCTTCAAAGTCCTGAAATCATCACTTGTAACTCCGTTCTTGTTCCCCTTGCGCATGCCATCATCTCCATGCTTGTTCTTGCTCCAATGTTCATCCTTCTCCAAGCTAGGCCCTTCATTTGTAAGCAAAACAAATGTATCCAATTTAGGCAGCATCATATTCTCATGAACATTAGAATCATTACCAAGAAACCAAAGTACCTGGTAATTTAGTTGGCGTGCACGGGCTTTAGTAATTGGTCTAGTATGTATAGCAGCAGGGGCTGTGGGTGTAACAATTGTATTGATGTCCTCATCAACCCCACCTTGATCAATAAAGCTTTCATCTTATATTCGCAATATCCAGATTGCAATCTCAGTTTCTTGCTTGTTCTTCGTTTGCTCGCAGGAAACAGACCCTCGTGGTCAGGTTGATCGTGCTCCGGCGTGGTCGATAACCTCTCGGAGTTGGTTTAGCGATTGCTAAGGCGCGACGTCCTCGCACGTTCGTAGTCGGATCGTCAAAGTCGACTTACACCAAAGCGATATCCATCATCTCATCGAAAGACGGGACACCCCGCCTCTATCATGCTCACAAATTTTGCTCCTTTTCAGAGGTAATCTTCACCGTTGTACCGGTGTCAAACCTGCCCTTACTCCATGCTAGACAGATCATCGCTTCATCGAGCCGAGCCTAACCTCATCGGATCATCATCTCGGCAAGCCGAACAAGTGTGCAGCATAGCGAAGGCTAAATCATCACCGACACCATTGCCCCATGGATTTCCCGGGTTAGGCGCGCCGACATCGCCGCTCGGTCACTTCATCAATTTGGCATTGACCGCGTCACAAGTTATGACCAGTGTTGGCATGGCCGAGCCGTAGCTTCTTCAAACTGATGTCTGCCACGCTGAACTGCTTCAACACCCCGGTTGGCACGAGGCTGCAACGTCACCTTACCGACCTACTCCATCACCTCGGCTGGACCGGGAGCTTCGCCATCTCTTCGTCAACCTACTCCGGAGACTTCGGCGTCACCAGCCAACCAGCTTCGTCATGTTAGCTGGACCGGGGGCTTCCCTTCGCCGCGTCCCAGCTAACCACGCACACACAACATCAAGCTAGCGCTGGCCCTAGTACTATTACTAGATGCAAATCCATGAACGCCCGCGTATGTCTCTTTGGATTGCTATAACAAATAAACCAGGTGCTATTTTCCTACTAATTTTTTGCTTGCATGGACTTATTTTTTCAAGGAATATTACTCTGGTTCATTCCATCCTCTGTACACGGGACTGTCAAATGCTGGCCGCATTAACGATGGTTGGGTGATGGTTTGGTCAGTTTCTCATCCGCAATTCGTCGAACGCCACATCGGGAACTAGGACCGCCCTGCGAATTCAGGCTTTGCCACGCAGACACCCCACATCGACATTGGCTTCGACGCCAGGCCACATCTCTTTAAAAATTAATTTGCATAAATTAATCATGTGAGGATTTTTGATACATTTATATTATTAGTTTTTGGACTACACTATTTTACACGTGTATGTAATCGGCTCGACTGCGTCACGCGAGCCGACGTCGTTGTCCCAATTGGCATAAATCGGCTCGCGTGATCACCTTGTTGGTCGAATTGCGACATCGACATGTTCGGTTGCCTTGAGGATTACGGCATCGCTGAGAGAGCTCTACCTCATCAAGTGTTCAGCACATGGGCCATATTTCTTTTATTACTCACTTTGCATAAGTTAATAATTATGCAATGATGATGAGGACATCAATACAATTGTTACACCCACAGCCCCTGCTGCTATACATACTGGACCAATTACTAGAGCTCGTGCACGCCAACTAAATTACCAGGTACTTTCGTTTCTTGGTAATGATTCTAATGTTCATGAGAATATGATGCTGCCTAAATTGGATACATTTGTTTTGCTTACAAATGAAGGGCCTAGCTTGGAGAAGGATGAACATTGGAGCAAGAACAAGCATGGAGATGATGGCATGCGCAAGGGGAACAAGAACGGAGTTACAAGTGATGATTTCAGGACTTTGAAGCCACCATAATGGGTGCATGAAGCCTTGGACGAAATATACAAGATGCCACTTCATAAATTTCGTCCCGAGGCTATTTTAGGTGCTGCGTCACCTTATTATTGGGCCAGGCCCATGTAATTTCGAAATACATTAGTATAGGCTATTTTTAGAGTACGTATGTGTGGGGAAACAAGAGATAGGGTTGATTTCGGACCCCTCCACCAAGGGCCACGAAATTCCCCCCCACCTCTTCCTCCATATATACAGCCCTTAGGGCATCGTTTAGACGGCGGGATTTGTTTAGTTAAAAGTTAGCCATTACAACTTCGTGTACTTCGTTTGTGTCCAACGACCAGACCAAGACCGCTTACGGATCCCCACCATTATCAATACCTCATATATATTTGCAATATTCAGATTGCTTTATCATATTCTTGCTTGTTCTTCGATTGCTTGCAGGAATAGACCTTCGTGGTCAGGCTGACCGTGTTTCCGGCATTGTCAGTAACCTCAGGAGATTGGTTTAGCGATTGCTAAGGCGCAACGTCGTGCACGTTTGTAGTCGGATCGTCAAAGTCGTCTCCACCAAATCGATAGTTATCATCTCATCGAAAGATCGGGACCCTCGCCTCTATCAGATGGTGGAGAAGTCTCACCACAAGACCACATCCACATCCTTACTACATCCAATGGTTCAACAACAGCGGCAAGGTTAAGGTAACACGTACTGTTCGTGTGCATTTTAGTATCTCTACATATGCTAATTATGTTGATTGTGATGTGGTACCTATGCAAGCATGTTCCTTATTACTTGGTAGACCATGGCAATTTGATAAAAACTCTGTACACCATGGTAGAAACAATCACTATACTCTTGTTCATAAGGATAAAAATATTACTTTGCTTCCTATGACTCCTGATTCCATTTTGAAAGATGATATTAATAGAGCTAATAAAGCAAAACAGGAGAAGAATAAGAGTGAAAATCAGATTGTGGCAAAAGAATTTGAGCAACAAATGAAGCCTAATAATAAACCATCTAGTGTTGCTTCTGAAATTAAATTGAAAAGTGCATGTTTATTTGCCACCAAATCTGATATTGATGAGCTAGATTTCAGCAAATCTGTTTGCTATGCTTTTGTGTGCAAAGAAGCATTATTTTCATTCGAGGACGTGCCTTCCTCTTTGCCTCCTGCTGTCACTAACATTTTGCAGGAGTTCACTGACGTCTTTCCACAAGACGTGCCACCGAGATTACCGCCTATTCGAGGGATTTAGCATCAGATTGACTTAATTCCCGGTGCTTCACTGCCAAACCGTGCACCATACCGTACCAATCCAGAGGAGACGAAGGAGATTATGCGTCAAGTACAAGAGCTTCTCGACAAAGGTTATATACGCGAATCCCTTAGTCCTTGTGCTATTCCTATTATTCTAGTGCCGAAAAAGGATGGTACATCACGTATGTGTGTTGATTGTAGAGGCATTAATAATATTACTATTCGTTATCGTCATCCTATTCCTAGGCTCGATGATATGCTTGATGAATTGAGTGGCTCTACAATATTCTCCAAAGTTGATTTGCGTAGTGCATACCATCAAATTCGTATGAAATTGGGAGATGAATGGAAAACAGCATTTAAAACTAAGTTTAGATTATATGAGTGGTTAGTCATGCCTTTTGGGTTAACTAATGCACCTAGTACTTTCATGAGATTAAGGAACGAAGTTTTACGTGCTTTCATTGGACGATTTGTGGTAGTTTACTTTGATGACATATTGATTTATAGCAGATCTTTGGAAGAACATTTGGAACATTTACGTGTTGTTTTTATTGCTCTACGTGATGCACATTTGTTTGGTAACCTTGGGAAGTGCACCTTTTGCACCGACCGAGTATCTTTTCTTGGCTATGTTGTTACTCCACAGGGAATTGAAGTTGATAAAGCCAAGATTGAAGCTATTGAGAGTTGGCCGCAGCCCAAAACGGTCACACAAGTGAGGAGTTTTCTTGGCCTCGCTGGATTCTATAGGCGTTTTGTGAGAGATTTCAGCACCATTGCTGCACCTCTCAATGAGCTTACAAAGAAAGATGCGCCTTTTCTTTGGGGTACCGCACAGGAAGAAGCCTTCTCGGTATTGAAAGATAAGTTGACACATGCTCCTTTACTCCAACTTCTTGATTTTAATAAGACTTTTGAGCTTGAATGTGATGCTAGTGGAATTGGATTAGGCGGTGTGTTATTACAAGATGGCAAACCTGTTGCATACTTTTCTGAAAAATTGAGTGGGCCTAGTCTGAATTATTCTACTTATGATAAAGAATTATATGCTCTTGTTCGGACTTTAGAAACATGGCAACATTATTTATGGCCCAAAGAATTTGTTATACATTCTGATCATGAATCTTTGAAACATATTAAAAGTCAAGCTAAACTGAATCGTAGACATGCTAAATGGGTTGAATTCATTGAGAGTTTTCCTTATGTCATTAAACACAAGAAGGGAAAAGAAAATGTTATTGTTGATGCATTGTCTCGCCGCTATACTATGCTTTCACAACTTGACTTCAAAATATTTGGTTTGGAGACCATCAAAGATCAATATGTGCATGATGCTGATTTTAAAGATGTAATGCAGAATTGTAAAGAAGGAAGAATGTGGAACAAGTTCGTCGTTAACGATGGATTTGTGTTTCGTGCTAACAAGCTATGCATTCCAGCTAGCTCCGTTCGTCTTTTGTTGTTGCAGGAGGCGCATGGAGGAGGATTAATGGGACACTTTGGCGTGAAGAAGATGGAGGACGTACTTGCTACACATTTCTTTTGGCCAAAGATGAGACGGGATGTTGAGCGTTTTATTGCTCGCTGCACTACATGTCAAAAAGCTAAGTCACGACTCAATCCTCATGGTTTATATATGCCTTTGCCTGTACCTAGTGTTCCTTGGGAGGATATATCAATGGACTTTGTTTTAGGTTTAACTCGAACAAAGAAGGGGAGGGGTAGCATATTTGTTGTCGTGTGATGAGGACATCAATACAATTGTTACACCCACAGCCCCTGCTGCTATGCATACTGGACCAATTACTAGAGCTCGTGCACGCCAACTAAATTACCAGGTACTTTCGTTTCTTGGTAATGATTCTAATGTTCATGAGAATATGATGCCGCCTAAATTGGATACATTTGTTTTGCTTACAAACGAAGGGCCTAGCTTGGAGAAGGATGAACATTGGAGCAAGAACAAGCATGGAGATGATGGCATGCGCAAGGGGAACAAGAACGGAGTTACAAGTGATGATTTCAGGACTTTGAAGCCACCATAATGGGTGCATGAAGCCTTGGACGAAATATACAGGATGTGATAGAGGCGGGGGTGTCCCGATCTTTCGATGAGATGATAACTATCGATTTGGTGGAGACGACTTTGACGATTCGACTACAAACGTGCACGACATTGCGCCTTAGCAATCGCTAAACCAACTCCGAGAGGTTATTGACCACGCCAGAGCACAATCAACCTGACCACGAAGGTCTATTCCTGCAAGCAATCGAAGAACAAGCAAGAATATGATAAAGCAATCTGAATATTGCGAATATAGATGAAGTATTGATAAAGGTGGGGATCCGTAAACGGTCTTGGTCTGGTCGTTGGACACAAACAAAGTACACGGAGTTGCAATGGCTAACTTTTAACTAAACAAATCCCCCAGGAAAAACTACTAGATGGATCTACTTATATAGGAGCAAGGGGTGGCGGCCAAGGAGGTGGGAGGACGTCCCAAGGCAGCCTAAAACTAAATCTAGGTCGTACAAGGCCAATGGGCCCAAGTGGAGGTGATGTAACACCTTTGGACTTGTAGTTTGACTCGGATTCTGCTGCAGCATCAGATTGTTTCGTCCACAACTCAATGCTCCGGACGAATTTGAAGGTGATTCCAATTGGGTTGGAAAGTGCACGAAATCTAGTTTCCAACAAAAAAAGAATCACCCAATTCGGAGTCCGTATGAAAAACTTGTGTGTTTTGAGTCAGGTATGTCTGTGTAGTCCGTATGAATAGATGAGTAACTTGCATAGTTCATAAAATCTAAAGCCAAAAAATTAGCACAAGAAGTAGAAGGCATGAAAATATTGCAACTCAGTTTGCACATATAAGTGAAGCTCTTATTCATTTCAAAAGATTGACAATGTTCATCATTAAACCATCCCAACATTGGTGAATAAACCTTACTTGCATCAAATTTACATGCTACAACATGCTTAAATAAGCAAACATGCAATAAGTCATTCAACACAGAATCATCACCAAGATTAGAGGTCATATCAAAATGATTAAACATTGGTTCTTTTGCATCAATAGTTAATTCAATGGGTGCACTTAAAATTGTTGGTATTTCAGTTGTTTGATCACATGGCAAAGTCAAATTATCAACGTAGTCCTCTAAAATAGGTGGTGTGATCAAAGTAGTGGGTAGCTCATCAGATGGTGCATTCAAATTGACAAGGCATTCATCATTCTCATGTAGAGATGGAAGATCAGTACCTTTGTCGTTACCTCTTATGATCAACTCAGATGATGTAGCCACTCTCGGGGGCGATGTGTCACATGGTGGAGGTGATGTTGTCCTGACAACAACGGATGTGGTTGTCATAGTATGCCTAGTAGTTGAAGGAACAATCATATCAACTCTTGGAATGTGCACCGTGCGCTTGTTCTCCTCATGGCCAACACGTCGTTTTATTTCCTGTTCAGCTTTGCAAGCAAGATGAAACAAATGGTCCATAGGATAACACTCTTCATGAATTAGTATCTCTTGAATATTACGGTTTAATCCTCCCCAAAATCTATCCATAAAATCATCTTCACTTTCTTCTAAAGAGGAATGCAACAAGGTAGTTTGTAAATCATCATAATATTTTGTTACAGTTTCACTACCTTGTTTTAAGTGTTGCAACTTCTTAATCATGTCACGAGTATAATAAGCAGGGACGAAAGTATGTCGCATGGCAAGTTTCAAATCATCCCAAGAAGTAGGTATATAATCAGGGTGTAACCGACAATATTCACTCCACCAAACCAAAGCATAACCAGTGAAAGAACCAACCGCAACCTTAACCTTTTTATGTTCATTGAAATTATGGGAAGCAAATATATTTTTTATGTCGAACTCCCATTCAATATATAAAGCAGGTTTAAAACGGCCATTAAATGGTGGTATAGATACATTAACCTGATCAGGTGTAAAAACAACTGCCAAGCAGGATATACAACAACTCTCTCTCCAACTTTCCTCTTGAAAAGTTTGAGACAATTTTCTGATAAATTCTTTCAAAGAATGCTACTAACTCAAGCTTTCCAATGCAAAAAGAATCACTCAATTCCGAGTTGATATGAGGAGTCAAAGAATTCTAAAACTGGCCTAAAAAATTGGAACAAGTTGTGTTCACGAACTTCGGAGGGCAAAAAGACCTATTTAGAAGCCGATTTTGAGGTGTCAAATATTGAACTAGCTTCTGCAACTATTTAGATGCGTCTCGTCGCTATCTTCAATTTGAGTAGTCACGGAGCCAAAACGGACTTCGTATGAGGAAGATACACCTGTTTTACTGAACAGTGCGCAAAACAGATTCCAATCCAAATTCAGGTACGAGATTGATTCTAGAAAGATCCAATTTTTTTTCTTCTCTCTTTTTTTTCTCACGCTTTTTTTTTCTTCTCTCTCTTTTTCTTTCCTTTTTTTTCTCTTTTTTTTCTATATCTTTTTTTTCTCCCTCTTTCCAAGACAAACTAGATAAGATGCAGATTGGATCAGGCGAAGATGTGAATGACCTCAACTATGATTATGACAATGAACAGCATAGCACGTGGTGGAAATTAATAGATGGGATGGTGGACAGTGGAACGGATAATGATGCAGCGGCGGCGTGACTAATGTTAACAGAACTCGAAACTCTAAACGACCTAAACACTAAGACCAGCAACTGACACGACGATGCAACCGATAATTCAACTATGCAAGCAATGAATAGAAAATTGCAAAGGCTCAGACTGGCTTGGATAAAGGATGAACAGATCTAACTTTTTTTTGTGGCTTTTTCTTGGACAATAGGTAAGAAAATAAATCTAATCTAAGAAAAACTGGAAATTCTCACCGAGCAACCTGAAAACTGATACCACTTGATAGAGGCGGGGGTGTCCCGATCTTTCGATGAGATGATAACTATCGATTTGGTGGAGACGACTTTGACGATTCGACTACAAACGTGCACGACGTTGCGCCTTAGCAATCGCTAAACCAACTCCGAGAGGTTATTGACCACGCCAGAGCACAATCAACCTGACCACGAAGGTCTATTCCTGCAAGCAATCGAAGAACAAGCAAGAATATGATAAAGCAATCTGAATATTGCGAATATAGATGAAGTATTAATAAAGGTGGGGATCCGTAAACGGTCTTGGTCTGGTCGTTGGACACAAACAAAGTACACGAAGTTGCAATGGCTAACTTTTAACTAAACAAATCCCCCAGGAAAAACTACTAGATGGATCTACTTATATAGGAGCAAGGGGTGGCGGCCAAGGAGGTGGGAGGACGTCCCAAGGCAGCCTAAAACTAAATCTAGGTCGTACAAGGCCAATGGGCCCAAGTGGAGGTGATGTAACACCTTTGGACTTGTAGTTTGACTCGGATTCTGCTGCAGCATCAGATTGTTTCGTCCACAACTCAACGCTCCGGACGAATTTGAAGGTGATTCCAATTGGGTTGGAAAGTGCACGAAATCTAGTTTCCAACAAAAAAAGAATCACCCAATTCGGAGTCCGTATGAAAAACTTGTGTGTTTTGAGTCAGGTATGTCTGTGCAGTCCGAATCTGAATCCAGAACGTGAGAGACTTAGACTCTATCTTCTCTTGGGCCAAAAGTGACGTGAGAGAGCTTTTTGGACAGCAAATAAACATCTCTTTCTTCCTTATCTTCATATGTGGATTGTACAAATGTCCCATACACCTGCAATTAGACAAAACACAAAAGTGTGTGAAGTATTTTTGTTCTGGATAACATAAATAGATTATTGAATAGTTTGCACTAGAAATCACCTGACAAATATGCATATATGCAATATTTTTGGTCATATCCAAGGTAGTCATGTCCTCATCAAGATGCCACTTCATAAATTTCGTCCCGAGGCTATTTTAGGTGCTGCGTCACCTTATTATTGGGCCAGGCCCATGTAATTTCGAAATACATAAGTATAGGCTATTTTTAGAGTCCGTATGTGTGGGGAAACAAGAGATAGGGTTGATTTCGGACCCCTCCACCAAGGGCCACGAAATTCCCCCCCTCTTCCTCCATATATACAGCCCTTAGGGCATCGTTTAGACTTTGGGTTTTGTTTAGATTAAAAGTTCGCCATAGCTGCAACTTCGCGTACTTCGTTTGTGTTCAACGACCAGACAAAGGCGTCACAGAACCCCACCTTGATCAATAAAGCTTTCATCTTATATTCGCAATATCCAGATTGCAATCTCAGTTTCTTGCTTGTTCTTCGTTTGTGATAGAGGCAAAGGTGTCCCGTCTTTCGATGAGATGATGGATATCGCTTTGGTGGAAGTCGACTTTGACGATCAGACTACGAACGTGCGAGGACGTCGCGCCTTAGCAATCGCTAAACCAACTCCGAGAGGTTATTGACCACGCCGGAGCACGATCAACCTGACCACGAGGGTCTGTTTCCTGCGAGCAAACGAAGAACAAGCAAGAAACTGAGATTGCAATCTGGATATTGCGAATATAAGATGAAAGCTTTATTGATCAAGGTGGGGTTCTGTGACGCCTTTGTCTGGTCGTTGAACACAAACGAAGTACGCGAAGTTGCAGCTATGGCGAACTTTTAATCTAAACAAAACCCAAAGTCTAAACGATGCCCTAAGGGCTGTATATATGGAGGAAGAGGGGGGAATTTCGTGGCCCTTGGTGGAGGGGTCCGAAATCAACCCTATCTCTTGTTTCCCCACACATACGGACTCTAAAAATAGCCTATACTTATGTATTTCGAAATTACATGGGCCTGGCCCAATAATAAGGTGACGCAGCACCTAAAATAGCCTCGGGACGAAATTTATGAACTGGCATCTTGTATATTTCGTCCAAGGCTTCATGCACCCATTATGGTGGCTTCAAAGTCCTGAAATCATCACTTGTAACTCCGTTCTTGTTCCCCTTGCGCATGCCATCATCTCCATGCTTGTTCTTGCTCCAATGTTCATCCTTCTCCAAGCTAGGCCCTTCATTTGTAAGCAAAACAAATGTATCCAATTTAGGCAGCATCATATTCTCATGAACATTAGAATCATTACCAAGAAACGAAAGTACCTGGTAATTTAGTTGGCGTGCACGAGCTCTAGTAATTGGTCCAGTATGTATAGCAGCAGGGGCTGTGGGTGTAACAATTGTATTGATGTCCTCATCATCCTCCCCTTCTTGAAATGAAGTCGTACTCGACGGAAGTTCATCTACCTCACCCAAATAAGGCTTCAAATCTGCAATGTTAAAAGTGGGACTAACCCCAAAATCTGCAGGCAGCTCAAGTTTATATGCATTATCATTTATTTTCTCTAACACCTTAAAGGGACCATCAGCACGTGGCATTAGCTTTGATTTGCGCAAATCAGGAAATCTATCCTTACGCAAATGTAACCAAACAAGATCTCCAGGTGCAAACACAACATGTTTTCTACCCTTATCTCCAGCAAGTTTATATTTAGCATTCATACGCTCAATGTTTTCCTTAGTTAACTCATGCATTTTTAAAATCAATTCAGCACGTTGTTTAGCATCAAAATTAACCTTCTCCGAAGATGGAAGAGGCAACAAATCAATAGGTGCACGAGGTAGGAAACCATACACAACTTCAAAAGGGCACATCTTAGTAGTACAATGCAATGAACGATTATAAGCAAATTCAATATGAGGCAAGCATTCCTCCCACATTTTCTTATTATTCTTCAAAACAGCCCTAAGCATAGTAGACAACGTTCTATTGACTACTTCAGTTTGTCCATCAGTTTGGGGGTGACAAGTAGTACTAAAAAGCAGTTTAGTCCCCAACTTAGCCCATGAACATCTCCAAAAGTGGCTAAGAAATTTAGTATCACGATCTGAAACAATAGTATTTGGCACACCATGCAAGCGAATAATTTCACGAAAGAACAAATCAGCAACATTAACAGCATCATCGCTTTTATGACATGGTATAAAGTGTGCCATTTTCGAGAATCTATCCACGACAACAAATATGCTATCCCTCCCCTTCTTTGTTCGAGGTAAACCTAAAACAAAGTCCATAGATATATCCTCCCAAGGAACACTAGGTACAGGCAAAGGCATATATAAACCATGAGGATTGAGTCGTGACTTAGCTTTTTGACATGTAGTGCATCGAGCAATAAAACGCTCAACATCCCGTCTGATAGAGGCGGAGGTGTCCCGTCTTTCGATGAGATGGTGGATTTCGCTTTGGTGGAAGTCGACTTTGACGATCCGACTACGAACGTGCGAGGACGTCGCGCCTTAGCAATCGCTAAACCAATTCCGAGAGGTTATTGACCACGCCGGAGCACGATCAACCTGACCACGAGGGTCTGTTTCCTGCGAGCAAACGAAGAACAAGCAAGAAACTAAGATTGCAATCTGGATATTGCGAATATAAGATGAAAGCTTTATTGATCAAGGTGGGGTTTTGTGACGCCTTTGTCTGGTCGTTGAACACAAACGAAGTACGCGAAGTTGCAGCTATGGCGAACTTTTAATCTAAACAAAACCCAAAGTCTAAACGATGCCCTAAGGGCTGCATATATGGAGGAAGAGGGGGGAATTTCGTGGCCCTTGGTGGAGGGGTCCGAAATCAACCCTATCTCTTGTTTCCCCACACATACGGACTCTAAAAATAGCCTATACTTATGTATTTCGAAATTACATGGGCCTGGCCCAATAATAAGGTGACGCAGCACCTAAAATAGCCTCGGGACGAAATTTATGAAGTGGCATCTTGTATATTTCGTCCAAGGCTTCATGCACCCATTATGGTGGCTTCAAAGTCCTGAAATCATCACTTGTAACTCCGTTCTTGTTCCCCTTGCGCATGCCATCATCTCCATGCTTGTTCTTGCTCCAATGTTCATCCTTCTCCAAGCTAGACCCTTCATTTGTAAGCAAAACAAATGTATCCAATTTAGGCAGCATCATATTCTCATGAACATTAGAATCATTACCAAGAAACGGAAGTACCTGGTAATTTAGTTGGCGTGCACGAGCTCTAGTAATTGGTCCAGTATGTATAGCAGCAAGGGCTGTGGGTGTAACAATTGTATTGATGTCCTCATCATCCTCCCCTTCTTGAAATGAAGTCGTCCTCGACGGAAGTTCATCTTCCTCACCCAAATAAGGCTTCAAATCTGCAATGTTAAAAGTGGGACTAACCCCAAAATCTGCAGGCAGCTCAAGTTTATATGCATTATCATTTATTTTCTCTAACACCTTAAAGGGACCATCAGCACGTGGCATTAGCTTTGATTTGCGCAAATCGGGAAATCTATCCTTACGCAAATGTAACCAAACAAGATCTCCAGGTGCAAACACAACATGTTTTCTACCCTTATCTCCAGCAAGTTTATATTTAGCATTCATCCGCTCAATGTTTTCCTTAGTTAACTCATGCATTTTTAAAATCAATTCAGCACGTTGTTTAGCATCAAAATTAACCTTCTCCGAAGATGGAAGAGGCAACAAATCAATAGGTGCACGAGGTAGGAAACCATACACAACTTCAAAAGGGCACATCTTAGTAGTAGAATGCAATGAACGATTATAAGCAAATTCAATATGAGGCAAGCATTCCTCCCACATTTTCTTATTATTCTTCAAAACAGCCCTAAGCATAGTAGACAACATTCTATTGACTACTTCAGTTTGTCCATCAGTTTGGGGGTGACAAGTAGTACTAAAAAGCAGTTTAGTCCCCAACTTAGCCCATAAACATCTCCAAAAGTGGCTAAGAAATTTAGTATCACGATCTGAAACAATAATATTTGGCAAACCATGCAAGCGAATAATTTCACGAAAGAACAAATCAGCAACATTAACAGCATCATCGCTTTTATGACATGGTATAAAGTGTGCCATTTTCGAGAATCTATCCACGACAACAAATATGCTATCCCTCCCCTTCTTTGTTCGAGGTAAACCTAAAACAAAGTCCATAGATATATCCTCCCAAGGAACACTAGGTACAGGCAAAGGCATATATAAACCATGAGGATTGAGTCGTGACTTAGCTTTTTGACATGTAGTGCAGCGAGCAATAAAACGCTCAACATCCCGTCTCATCTTTGGCCAAAAGAAATGTGTAGCAAGTACGTCCTGCGTCTTCTTCACGCCAAAGTGTCCCATTAATCCTCCTCCATGCGCCTCCTGCAACAACAAAAGACGAATGGAGCTAGCTGGAATGCATAGTTTGTTAGCACGAAACACAAATCCATCGTTAACAACAAACTTGTTCCACATTCTTCCTTCTTTACAATTCTGCATTACATCTTTAAAATCAGCATCATGCACATATTGATCTTTGATGGTCTCCAAACCAAATATTTTGAAGTCAAGTTGTGAAAGCATAGTATAGCGACGAGACAATGCATCAGCAATAACATTTTCTTTTCCCTTCTTGTGTTTAATGACATATGGGAAAGTCTCAATGAATTCCACCCATTTAGCATGTCTACGATTCAGTTTAGCTTGACTTTTAATATGTTTCAAAGATTCATGATCAGAATGTATAACAAATTCTTTGGGCCATAAATAATGTTGCCATGTTTCTAAAGTCCGAACAAGAGCATATAATTCTTTATCATAAGTAGAATAATTCAGACTAGGCCCACTCAATTTTTCAGAAAAGTAAGCAACAGGTTTGCCATCTTGTAATAACACACCTCCTAATCCAATTCCACTAGCATCACATTCAAGCTCAAAAGTCTTATTAAAATCAGGAAGTTGGAGTAAAGGAGCATGTGTCAACTTATCTTTCAATACCGTGAAGGCTTCTTCCTGTGCGGTACCCCAAAGAAAAGGCACATCTTTCTTTGTAAGCTCATTGAGAGGTGCAGCAATGGTGCTGAAATCTCTCACAAAACGCCTATAGAATCCAGCGAGGCCAAGAAAACTCCTCACTTGTGTGACCGTTTTGGGATGCGGCCAACTCTCAATAGCTTCAATCTTGGCTTTATCAACTTCAATTCCCTGTGGAGTAACAACATAGCCAAGAAAAGATACTCGGTCGGTGCAAAAGGTGCACTTCCCAAGGTTACCAAACAAACGTGCATCACGTAGACAATAAAAACAGCACGTAAATGTTCCAAATGTTCCTCCAAAGATCTGCTATAAATCAATATGTCATCAAAGTAAACTACCACAAATCGTCCAATGAAAGCACGTAAAACTTCGTTCATTAATCTCATGAAAGTACTAGGTGCATTAGTTAACCCAAAAGGCATGACTAACCACTCATATAATCCAAACTTAGTTTTAAATGCTGTTTTCCATTCATCTCCCAATTTCATACGAATTTGATGGTAGCCACTACGCAAATCAACTTTGGAGAATATTGTAGAGCCACTCAATTCATCAAGCATATCATCTAGCCTAGGAATAGGATGACGATAACGAATAGTAATATTATTAATGCCTCTACAATCAACACACATACGTGATGTACCATCCTTTTTCGGCACTAGAATAATAGGAACTGCACAAGGACTAAGGGATTCGCGTATATAACCTTTGTCGAGAAGCTCTTGTACTTGACGCATAATCTCCTTCGTCTCCTCTGGATTGGTACGGTACGGTGCACGGTTTGGCAGTGAAGCACCGGGAATTAAGTCAATCTGATGCTCAATCCCTCGAATAGGCGGTAATCCCGGTGGCACGTCTTGTGGAAAGACGTCAGCGAACTCCTGCAAAATGTTAGTGACAGCAGAAGGCAAAGAGGAAGGCACGTCCTCGAATGAAAATAATGCCTCTTTGCACAGAAAAGCATAGCAAACAGATTTGCTGAAATCTAGCTCATCAATATCAGATTTGGTGGCAAATAAACATGCACTTTTCAATTTAATTTCCGAAGCAACACTAGATGGTTTATTATTAGGCTTCATTTGTTGCTCAAATTCTTTTGCCACAATCTGATTTTCACTCTTATTCGTCTCCTGTTTTGCTTTATTAGCTCTATTAATATCATCTTTCAAAATGGAATCAGGAGTCATAGGAAGCAAAGTAATATTTTTATCCTTATGAACAAGAGTATAGTGATTGTTTCTACCATGGTGTACAGAATTTTTATCAAATTGCCATGGTCTACCAAGTAATAAGGAACATGCTTGCATAGGTACCACATCACAATCAACATAATCAGCATATGTAGAGATACTAAGATGCACACGAACAGTACGTGTTACCTTAACCTTGCCGCTGTTGTTGAACCATTGGATGTAGTAAGGATGTGGATGTGGTCTTGTGGTGAGAGAAAGCTTCTCCACCATCTCCATGCTAGCCAAGTTGTTGCAGCTCCCTCCGTCTATGATGACGCGCACAGAACGTTCCTTCACAACTCCCTTGGTATGGAACAAATTGTGCCTCTGATTTTGCTCAGCTTGTGTGACCTGCACACTCAAAACACGTTGAGCAACTAAACATTCATACCTGTCAGCGTCTTCAGGAGCCATGTATTGCGTCTCATGATCAGAATCATCTCCACCATGTTCTTCACGTGTAATAAGAGCCAAAGTCTCCTCATCATAGTCACTAGCAGACTCATATCCACCATCCCGCGGTAGCAATCATCACACGCGGAGATTTGCATTCTCTCGCATAATGACCTCCTCCCTTACAACGACGACAAATAATATCACTTGTGTGCCCTGTTGATGCCATGGAAGAAGAAGAACGTTGTGCAGGCCCCGCAGGTGCGCTCTTGGCAGATAATGGTGGTTGTGCCTGTTTTCTTGTATCACGGCTGGAGGTGGCACCGGATGGAGGTGCTGGTGCAGTTGAAGTAGAAGATGCACGTGGTGTCCATGAGGAAGGTCGGCCTGCAGAAAAGTTAGTTCGCCCCAATGCTTGTCGATCCTGCACTTCACGTTCAGCTTTACAAGCAAGATGGAATAAACGAGTGATATTAGTATACTCCTTATAGTCTAGAATGGTCTGAATCTCTCTATTTAATCCACCCAGAAAACGTGCAAGCATAGCTTCATTCTCCTCAACAATACCACATCTAATCATGCCAGTTTGTAATTCCTGATAATATTCTTCTATAGAATTTTTTCCTTGTCTTAAACGCTGCAATTTTTGAAGCAATTCACGTTGATAATATGGTGGAACCCAACGCGTACGCATAGCAGTTTTCAAAGCAGCCCAAGTAGTTGGAATAGGATATAATCTACAATGTTCAGACCACCATACACATGCAAAACTAGTGAAAGCACAAACAGCAGCAGCAACTCGTCTCTCCTCAGGATATTGTAAACATGTAAATCGTTGTTCAGTTTCTAACTCCCAAGTAAGATATATATCAGGAACATATCTACCCTCAAATGGTGGAATATTCAATTTTAGTTTAGGAATATGGACATCATCGCGTACCTGAGGTGGTGGTGCAGGCCTACCATTACGAATATATACCTGAGGTCGACCTGCTGGTGGTGGTGCTGGTGGCTGCTCGTAGATCTGATTTTGATCAACCTCATCCTCATAATCGCCTGCATACTCATCATCCTCCTGGGTACCAGCAGGAGCAGTAGCAGGAGCCAAAGAAACACCAACAGCAGTAGCAGCGGCACCAGAATTTTGTCCTAGCTCAATAGGAACACGATGTGCTCGTCCATACTGATTCGGAAGGGGGCGTAGTTGTTGTTGTTGCAGAGGTGCGACAGGTGCAGCCGGTGGTGGAAGACGCGCAAGCAGTTCATTAAATCTGTTATCGAGCTTTGTTTGGAACGTCTTCTCAAGGCCAGTGATCTTCTCCATGGCCTCTTCAAAATTGTTCAGCACATCTTGTACCTGATGAGGACATCAATACAATTGTTACACCCACAACCCCTGCTGCTATACATACTGGACCAATTACTAGAGCTCGTGCACGCCAACTAAATTACCAGGTACTTTCGTTTCTTGGTAATGATTCTAATGTTCATGAGAATATGATGCTGCCTAAATTGGATACATTTGTTTTGCTTACAAATGAAGGGCCTAGCTTGGAGAAGGATGAACATTGGAGCAAGAACAAGCATGGAGATGATGGCATGCGCAAGGGAAACAAGAACGGAGTTACAAGTGATGATTTCAGGACTTTGAAGCCACCATAATGGGTGCATGAAGCCTTGGACGAAATATACAAGATGCCACTTCATAAATTTCGTCCCGAGGCTATTTTAGGTGCTGCGTCACCTTATTATTGGGCCAGGCCCATGTGATTTCGAAATACATAAGTATAGGCTATTTTTAGAGTCCGTATGTGTGGGGAAACAAGAGATAGGGTTGATTTCGGACCCCTCCACCAAGGGCCACGAAATTCCCCCCCTCTTCCTCCATATATACAGCCCTTAGGGCATCGTTTAGACTTTGGGTTTTGTTTAGATTAAAAGTTCGCCATAGCTGCAACTTCGCGTACTTCGTTTGTGTTCAACGACCAGACAAAGGCGTCACAGAACCCCACCTTGATCAATAAAGCTTTCATCTTATATTCGCAATATCCAGATTGCAATCTCAGTTTCTTGCTTGTTCTTCGTTTGCTCGCAGGAAACAGACCCTCGTGGTCAGGTTGATCGTGCTCCGGCGTGGTCAATAACCTCTCGGAGTTGGTTTAGCGATTGCTAAGGTGCGACGTCCTCGCACGTTCGTAGTCGGATCGTCAAAGTCGACTTCCACCAAAGCGAAATCCACCATCTCATCGAAAGACGGGACACCTTTGCCTCTATCAACAAGTAGTACTAAAAAGCAGTTTAGTCCCCAACTTAGCCCATAAACATCTCCAAAAGTGGCTAAGAAATTTAGTATCACGATCTGAAACAATAGTATTTGGCACACCATGCAAGCGAATAATTTCACGAAAGAACAAATCAGCAACATTAACAGCATCATCGCTTTTATGACATGGTATAAAGTGTGCCATTTTCGAGAATCTATCCACGACAACAAATATGCTATCCCTCCCCTTCTTTGTTCGAGGTAAACCTAAAACAAAGTCCATAGATATATCCTCCCAAGGAACACTAGGTACAGGCAAAGGCATATATAAACCATGAGGATTGAGTCGTGACTTAGCTTTTTGACATGTAGTGCATCGAGCAATAAAACGCTCAACATCCCGTCTCATCTTTGGCCAAAAGAAATGTGTAGCAAGTACGTCCTCCGTCTTCTTCACGCCAAAGTGTCCCATTAATCCTCCTCCATGCGCCTCCTGCAACAACAAAAGACGAACGGAGCTAGCTGGAATGCATAGCTTGTTAGCACGAAACACAAATCCATCGTTAACGACAAAATTGTTCCACATTCTTCCTTCTTTACAATTCTGCATTACATCTTTAAAATCAGCATCATGCACATATTGATCTTTGATGGTCTCCAAACCAAATATTTTGAAGTCAAGTTGTGAAAGCATAGTATAGCGGCGAGACAATGCATCAGCAATAACATTTTCTTTTCCCTTCTTGTGTTTAATGACATAAGGGAAAGTCTCAATGAATTCAACCCATTTAGCATGTCTACGATTCAGTTTAGCTTGACTTTTAATATGTTTCAAAGATTCATGATCAGAATGTATAACAAATTCTTTGGGCCATAAATAATGTTGCCATGTTTCTAAAGTCCGAACAAGAGCATATAATTCTTTATCATAAGTAGAATAATTCAGACTAGGCCCACTCAATTTTTCAGAAAAGTATGCAACAGGTTTGCCATCTTGTAATAACACACCTCCTAATCCAATTCCACTAGCATCACATTCAAGCTCAAAAGTCTTATTAAAATCAGGAAGTTGGAGTAAAGGAGCATGTGTCAACTTATCTTTCAATACCGTGAAGGCTTCTTCCTGTGCGGTACCCCAAACAAAAGGCACATCCTTCTTTGTAAGCTCGTTGAGAGGTGCAGCAATGGTGCTGAAGTCTCTCACAAAACGCCTATAGAATCCAGCGAGGCCAAGAAAACTCCTCACTTGTGTGACCGTTTTGGGCTGCGGCCAACTCTCAATAGCTTCAATCTTGGCTTTGTCAACTTCAATTCCCTGTGGAGTAACAACATAGCCAAGAAAAGATACTCGGTCGGTGCAAAAGGTGCACTTCCCAAGGTTACCAAACAAACGTGCATCACGTAGAGCAATAAAAACAGCACGTAAATGTTCCAAATGTTCTTCCAAAGATCTGCTATAAATCAGTATGTCATCAAAGTAAACTACCACAAATCGTCCAATGAAAGCACGTAAAACTTCGTTCATTAATCTCATGAAAGTACTAGGTGCATTAGTTAACCCAAAAGGCATGACTAACCACTCATATAATCCAAACTTAGTTTTAAATGCTGTTTTCTTGTATCACGGCTGGAGGTGGCACCTGATGGAGGTGCTGGTGCAGTTGAAGTAGAAGATGCACGTGGTGTCCATGATGAAGGTCGGCCTGCAGAAAAGGTAGTTCGCCCCAATGCTTGTCGATCCTGCACTTCACGTTCAGCTTTACAAGCAAGATGGAATAAACGAGTGATATTAGTATACTCCTTATAGTCTAGAATGGTCTGAATCTCTCTATTTAATCCACCCAGAAAACGTGCAAGCATAGCTTCATTCTCCTCAACAATACCACATCTAATCATGCCAGTTTGTAATTCCTGATAATATTCTTCTACAGAATTTTTCCCTTGTCTTAAACGCTGCAATTTTTGAAGCAATTCACGTTGATAATATGGTGGAACCCAACGCGTACGCATAGCAGTTTTCAAAGCAGCCCAAGTAGTTGGAATAGGATATAATCTACAATGTTCAGACCACCATACACATGCAAAACTAGTGAAAGCACAAACGGCAGCAGCAACTCGTCTCTCCTCAGGATATTGTAAACATGTAAATCGTTGTTCAGTTTCTAACTCCCAAGTAAGATATATATCAGGAACATATCTACCCTCAAATGGTGGAATATTCAATTTCAGTTTAGGAATATGGACATCATCTCGTACCTGAGGTGGTGGTGCAGGCCTACCATTACGAATATATACCTGAGGTGATAGAGGCAAAGGTGTCCCGTCTTTCGATGAGAAGGTGGATTTCGCTTTGGTGGAAGTCGACTTTGACGATCCGACTACGAACGTGCGAGGACGTCGCGCCTTAGCAATCGCTAAACCAACTCCGAGAGGTTATTGACCACGCCGGGGCACGATCAACCTGACCACGAGGGTCTGTTTCCTGCGAGCAAACGAAGAACAAGCAAGAAACTAAGATTGCAATCTGGATATTGCGAATATAAGATGAAAGCTTTATTGATCAAGGTGGGGTTCTGTGACGCCTTTGTCTGGTCGTTGAACACAAACGAAGTACGCGAAGTTGCAGCTATGGCGAACTTTTAATCTAAACAAAACCCAAAGTCTAAACGATGCCCTAAGGGCTGTATATATGGAGGAAGAGGGGGGAATTTCGTGGCCCTTGGTGGAGGGGTCCGAAATCAACCCTATCTCTTGTTTCCCCACACATACGGACTCTAAAAATAGCCTATACTTATGTATTTCGAAATTACATGGGCCTGACCCAATAATAAGGTGACGCAGCACCTAAAATAGTCTCGGGACGAAATTTATGAAGTGGCATCTTGTATATTTCGTCCAAGGCTTCATGCAATGGTGGCTTCAAAGTCCTGAAATCATCACTTGTAACTCCGTTCTTGTTCCCCTTGCGCATGCCATCATCTCCATGCTTGTTCTTGCTCCAATGTTCATCCTTCTCCAAGCTAGGCCCTTCATTTGTAAGCAAAACAAATGTATCCAATTTAGGCAGCATCATATTCTCATGAATATTAGAATCATTACCAAGAAACGAAAGTACCTGGTAATTTAGTTGGCGTGCACGAGCTCTAGTAATTGGTCCAGTATGTATAGAAGCAGGGGCTGTGGGTGTAACAATTGTATTGATGTCCTCATCATCCTCCCCTTCTTGAAATGAAGTCGTCCTCGACGGAAGTTCATCTTCCTCACCCAAATAAGGCTTCAAATCTGCAATGTTAAAAGTGGGACTAACCCCAAAATCTGCAGGCAGCTCAAGTTTATATGCATTATCATTTATTTTCTCTAACACCTTAAAGGGACCATCAGCACGTGGCATTAACTTTGATTTGCGCAAATCAGGAAATCTATCCTTACGCAAATGTAACCAAACAAGATCTCCAGGTGCAAACACAACATGTTTTCTACCCTTATCTCCAGCAAGTTTATATTTAGCATTCATACGCTCAATGTTTTCCTTAGTTAACTCATGCATTTTTAAAGTCAATTCAGCACGTTGTTTAGCATCAAAATTAACCTTCTCCGAAGATGGAAGAGGCAACAAATCAATAGGTGCACGAGGTAGGAAACCATACACAACTTCAAAAGGGCACATCTTAGTAGTAGAATGCAATGAACGATTATAAGCAAATTCAATATGAGGCAAGCATTCCTCCCACATTTTCTTATTATTCTTCAAAACAGCCCTAAGCATAGTAGACAACGTTCTATTGACTACTTCAGTTTGTCCATCAGTTTGGGGGTGACAAGTAGTACTAAAAAGCAGTTTAGTCCCCAACTTAGCCCATAAACATCTCCAAAAGTGGCTAAGAAATTTAGTATCACGATCTGAAACAATAGTATTTGGCACACCATGCAAGCGAATAATTTCACGAAAGAACAAATCAGCAACATTAACAGCATCATCGCTTTTATGACATGGTATAAAGTGTGCCATTTTCGAGAATCTATCCACGACAACAAATATGCTATCTGATAGAGGCAAAGGTGTCCCGTCTGTCGATGAGATGGTGGATTTCGCTTTGGTGGAAGTCGACTTTGGCGATCCGACTACGAACGTGCGAGGACGTCGCGCCTTAGCAATCGCTAAACCAACTCCGAGAGGTTATTGACCACGCCGGAGCACGATCAACCTGACCACGAGGGTCTGTTTCCTGCGAGCAAACGAAGAACAAGCAAGAAACTAAGATTGCAATCTGGATATTGCGAATATAAGATGAAAGCTTTATTGATCAAGGTGGGGTTCTGTGACGCCTTTGTCTGGTCGTTGAACACAAACGAAGTACGTGAAGTTGCAGCTATGGCGAACTTTTAATCTAAACAAAACCCAAAGTCTAAACGATGCCCTAAGGGCTGTATATATGGAGGAAGAGGGGGGGAATTTCGTGGCCCTTGGTGGAGGGGTCCGAAATCAACCCTATCTCTTGTTTCCCCACACATACGGACTCTAAAAATAGCCTATACTTATGTATTTCGAAATTACATGGGCCTGGCCCAATAATAAGGTGACGCAGCACCTAAAATAGCCTCGGGACGAAATTTATGAAGTGGCATCTTGTATATTTCGTCCAAGGCTTCATGCACCCATTATGGTGGCTTCAAAGTCCTGAAATCATCACTTGTAACTCCGTTCTTGTTTCCCTTGCGCATGCCATTATCTCCATGCTTGTTCTTGCTCCAATGTTCATCCTTCTCCAAGCTAGGCCCTTCATTTGTAAGCAAAACAAATGTATCCAATTTAGGCAGCATCATATTCTCATGAACATTAGAATCATTACCAAGAAACGAAAGTACCTGGTAATTTAGTTGGCGTGCACGAGCTCTAGTAATTGGTCCAGTATGTATAGCAGCAGGGGCTGTGGGTGTAACAATTGTATTGATGTCCTCATCACACTAGATGGTTTATTATTAGGTTTCATTTGTTGCTCAAATTCTTTTGCCACAATCTTATTTTCACTCTTATTCGTCTCCTGTTTTGCTTTATTAGCTCTATTAATATCATCTTTCAAAATGGAATCAGGAGTCATAGGAAGCAAAGTAATATTTTTATCCTTATGAACAAGAGTATAGTGATTGTTTCTACCATGGTGTACAGAATTTTTATCAAATTGCCATGGTCTACCAAGTAATAAGGAACATGCTTGCATAGGTACCACATCACAATCAACATAATCAGCATATGTAGAGATACTAAAATGCACACGAACAGTACGTGTTACCTTAACCTTGCCGCTGTTGTTGAACCATTGGATGTAGTAAGGATGTGGATGTGGTCTTGTGGTGAGAGAAAGCTTCTCCACCATCTCCATGCTAGCCAAGTTGTTGCAGCTCCCTCCGTCTATTATGACGCGCACAGAACGTTCCTTCACAACTCCCTTGGTATGGAACAAATTGTGCCTCTGATTTTGTTCAGCTTGTGTGACCTGCACACTCAAAACACGTTGAGCAACTAAACATTCATACCTGTCAGCGCCTTCAGGAGCCATGTATTGCGTCTCATGATCAGAATCATCTCCACCATGTTCTTCACGTGTAATAAGAGCCAATGTCTCCTCATCATAGTCACTAGCGGACTCATATCCACCATCCGCGGTAGCAATCATCACACGCGGAGATTTGCATTCCCTCGCATAATGACCTCCTCCCTTACAACGATGACAAATAATATCACTTGTGTGCCCTGTTGATGCCATGGAAGAAGAAGAACGCTGTGCAGGCCCCGCAGGTGCGCTCTTGGCAGATAATGGTGGTTGTGCCTGTTTTCTTGTATCACGGCTGGAGGTGGCACCGGATGGAGGTGCTGGTGCAGTTGAAGTAGAAGATGCACGTGGTGTCCATGATGAAGGTCGTCCTGCAGAAAAGTTAGTTCGCCCCAATGCTTGTCGATCCTGCACTTCAC
>NC_057803.1:246334417-246395162 GCF_018294505.1 Triticum aestivum
TTTTGCGAAAAATCACTATAATGGCGAGTGTCTCGAAACTCTTCCTAGCTCAAACTGACAGGATGGGCACGAAATTTTTCGACCAATTTTTTTTTTTCGACTGCCCGGACCCAAAAACTGGAAACGGGTCAAAAAAAACTTCCTATAATGGCACCTGTCTCAAAACACTCAGAATCACCTAAAAATAGGATAGCCAGAAAAATTTTCGAAAAATGTGTTTTCGAAAAATTTTGGGCCTAAACGGAGCGTGGCTACCCGACTCCGGCAAGGAAACACGAATCGGAATCTAGATGGATCTCGAAAACAAACCTAATATGCAAGGAACTCGGATTGGTGGTGGATATATGGTGGTGGTATATGGCAGCGGTGGTGGTAGCGGTGGTAGTATATGGATATGGATCGGTGGTGGTATATGGACACGGATTGGTGGTGGTATATGGATACGGATTCGAAGCGGTGGTGGTAGATGGCAGGGGCGATGATGATGGTGCGGCGGCGGCGTGACAACTTATGACCAGAACTCGAAACTCTAAAAGACTAGACTCTAAGACCAGCAACTAGACACGACGATGCAACCGCAAATTCAACAAAGCAAAACCCTAAAAAGATTATGCAAAGGCTTAGATTGGTTCGGATATGATGAACTAACCCTAATTTTTTTTGTGG
The DNA here is from genome assembly GCF_018294505.1 of Triticum aestivum. Lineage (NCBI taxonomy): Eukaryota > Viridiplantae > Streptophyta > Magnoliopsida > Poales > Poaceae > Triticum > Triticum aestivum. The sequence continues at coordinate 246,335,084 of NC_057803.1, forward strand.
CTTTTTCGTGGACTGTAGGTATGAAGAACAGACTCGATCTAAACTACGAAAAACTGTAAAATCTCACCGAGCAACCTGGAAATCTGATACCACTTGATAGAGGCAAAGGTGTCCCGTCTTTCGATGAGAAGGTGGATTTCGCTTTGGTGGAAGTCGACTTTGACGATCCGACTACGAACGTGCGAGGACGTCGCGCCTTAGCAATCGCTAAACCAACTCCGAGAGGTTATTGACCACGCCGGGGCACGATCAACCTGACCACGAGGGTCTGTTTCCTGCGAGCAAACGAAGAACAAGCAAGAAACTAAGATTGCAATCTGGATATTGCGAATATAAGATGAAAGCTTTATTGATCAAGGTGGGGTTCTGTGACGCCTTTGTCTGGTCGTTGAACACAAACGAAGTACGCGAAGTTGCAGCTATGGCGAACTTTTAATCTAAAAAAAACCCAAAGTCTAAACGATGCCCTAAGGGCTGTATATATGGAGGAAGAGGGGGGAATTTCGTGGCCCTTGGTGGAGGGGTCCGAAATCAACCCTATCTCTTGTTTCCCCACACATACGGACTCTAAAAATAGCCTATACTTATGTATTTCGAAATTACATGGGCCTGGCCCAATAATAAGGTGACGCAGCACCTAAAATAGCCTCGGGACGAAATTTATGAAGTGGCATCTTGTATATTTCGTCCAAGGCTTCATGCACCCATTATGGTGGCTTCAAAGTCCTGAAATCATCACTTGTAACTCCGTTCTTGTTCCCCTTGCGCATGCCATCATCTCCATGCTTGGTCTTGCTCCAATGTTCATCCTTCTCCAAGCTAGGCCCTTCATTTGTAAGCAAAACAAAGGTATCCAATTTAGGCAGCATCATATTCTCATGAACATTAGAATCATTACCAAGAAACGAAAGTACCTGGTAATTTAGTTGGCGTGCACGAGCTCTAGTAATTGGTCCAGTATGTATAGCAGCAGGGGCTGTGGGTGTAACAATTGTATTGATGTCCTCATCATCCTCCCCTTCTTGAAATGAAGTCGTCCTCTGATACCACTTGATAGAGGCAAAGGTGTCCCGTCTTTCGATGAGATGATGGATATCGCTTTGGTGGAAGTCGACTTTGACGATCCGACTACGAACGTGCGAGGACGTCGCGCCTTAGCAATCGCTAAACCAACTCCGAGAGGTTATTGACCACGCCGGAGCACGATCAACCTGACCACGAGGGTCTGTTTCCTGCGAGCAAACGAAGAACAAGCAAGAAACTGAGATTGCAATCTGGATATTGCAAATATAAGATGAAAGCTTTATTGATCAAGGTGGGGTTCTGTGACGCCTTTGTCTGGTCATTGAACACAAACGAAGTACGCGAAGTTGCAGCTATGGCGAACTTTTAATCTAAACAAAACCCAAAGTCTAAACGATGCCCTAAGGGCTGTATATATGGAGGAAGAGGGGGGAATTTCGTGGCCCTTGGTGGAGGGGTCCGAAATCAACCCTATCTCTTGTTTCCCCACACATACGGACTCTAAAAATAGCCTATACTTATGTATTTCGAAATTACATGGGCCTGACCCAATAATAAGGTGACGCAGCACCTAAAATAGCCTCGGGACGAAATTTATGAAGTGGCATCTTGTATATTTCGTCCAAGGCTTCATGCACCCATTATGGTGGCTTCAAAGTCCTGAAATCATCACTTGTAACTCCGTTCTTGTTCCCCTTGCGCATGCCATCATCTCCATGCTTGTTCTTGCTCCAATGTTCATCCTTCTCCAAGCTAGGCCCTTCATTTGTAAGCAAAACAAATGTATCCAATTTAGGCAGCATCATATTCTCATGAATATTAGAATCATTACCAAGAAACGAAAGTACCTGGTAATTTAGTTGGCGTGCACGAACTCTAGTAATTGGTCCAGTATGTATAGCAGCAGGGGCTGTGGGTGTAACAATTGTATTGATGTCCTCATCATGAGGTCGACCTGCTGGTGGTGGTACAGGTGGCTGCATGTAGTGTTGATTTTGATCAACCTCATCCTCATAATCTCCCACATAATCATCCTCCTCCGCATCAGCAGCAGGAGCCACAGAAGTATCAACAGCAGCACCAACAGTTTGGCCAAACGCAAGAGGAACACGGCTCGCTCGGCGAAGGTCTATTTCGCGACGTGGAGGTAGTCGTTGTTGTTGTTGTTGGAGAGGTGCGTTAGGTGCAGCGGGTGGTGGTGGTGGAAGACGCGCGAGCAATTCATTAATCTGTTATCGAGCTTTGTTTCGAACGTCTTCTCAAGGCCAGTGATCTTCTCCATGGCCTCTTCAAAATTGTTCAGCACATCTTGCACCTGTTCAGTCATCATTTGCTGAAACTTATCATGAAGCTCCTTGTTCGATAAATTCTCCCAGTCAATCTCGTCGGCTTGTGATCCTGGCATGGTTAGCAGCAATAGAAACACACAAGAATATGATCCTACAGACTACTAAGAAGTGGTGGTGGTGTATCACAAATCCGTCAAGCAAATCTCAAATTCTTACCAGTTCTTACCCAGCAGCAGGCGGTGATCGGCAACCGTTGTAGTCAAAAACTCTCAAAGCGTGGATAGAGCGATTACCAGGGAGAGTCGAACACACGACGTAGATGTATGTGGAGCTGGGAAGGCTTATAGTATGGTAGCAAAAAGGGTCAGCAATAATCAATTCAGAGATGCAAAGTTGAATAAACGCTCAACGACGGTACTGTGCTGGTCCTAGGCTAGACTGTGCTAGAGACGCGAGCCTAGAACACCAACAAAATCACGGCGCGGCACGTAAACAAGGGAAAAGCACACTCTGAATTTTTTTTCGCTCTTTTTTTTTGCGCTCTTTTTTTTTGCGCTGCTTTTTTTTTTGCGAAAAATCACTATAATGGCGAGTGTCTCAAAACTCTTCCTAGCTCAAACTGACAGGATGGGCACGAAATTTTTCGACCAATTTTTTTTTTTCGACTGCCCGGACCCAAAAACTGGAAACGGGTCAAAAAAAACTTCCTATAATGGCACCTGTCTCAAAACACTCAGAATCACCTAAAAATAGGATAGCCAGAAAATTTTTCGAAAAATGCGTTTTCGAAAAATTTTGGGCCTAAACGGAGCGTGGCTACCCGACTCCGGCAAGGAAACACGAATCGGAATCTAGATGGATCTCGAAAACAAACCTAATATGCAAGGAACTCGGATTGGTGGTGGATATATGGTGGTGGTATATGGCAGCGGTGGTGGTAGCGGTGGTAGTATATGGATATGGATCGGTGGTGGTATATGGACACGGATTGGTGGTGGTATATGGATACGGATTCGGAGCGGTGGTGGTAGATGGCAGGGGCGATGATGATGGTGCGGCGGCGGCGTGACAACTTATGACCAGAACTCGAAACTCTAAAAGACTAGACTCTAAGACCAGCAACTAGACACGACGATGCAACCGCAAATTCAACAAAGCAAAACCCTAAAAAGATTATGCAAAGGCTTAGATTGGTTCGGATATGATGAACTAACCCTAATTTTTTTTGTGGCTTTTTCGTGGACTGTAGGTATGACGAACAGACTCGATCTAAACTACGAAAAACTGTAAAATCTCACCGAGCAACCTGGAAATCTGATACCACTTGATAGAGGCAAAGGTGTCCCGTCTTTCGATGAGAAGGTGGATTTCGCTTTGGTGGAAGTCGACTTTGACGATCCGACTACGAACGTGGGAGGACGTCGCGCCTTAGCAATCGCTAAACCAACTCCGAGAGGTTATTGACCACGCCGGGGCACGATCAACCTGACCACGAGGGTCTGTTTCCTGCGAGCAAACGAAGAACAAGCAAGAAACTAAGATTGCAATCTGGATATTGCGAATATAAGATGAAAGCTTTATTGATCAAGGTGGGGTTCTGTGACGCCTTTGTCTGGTCGTTGAACACAAACGAAGTACGCGAAGTTGCAGCTATGGCGAACTTTTAATCTAAACAAAACCCAAAGTCTAAACGATGCCCTAAGGGCTGTATATATGGAGGAAGAGGGGGGAATTTCGTGGCCCTTGGTGGAGGGGTCCGAAATCAACCCTATCTCTTGTTTCCCCACACATACGGACTCTAAAAATAGCCTATACTTATGTATTTCGAAATTACATGGGCCTGACCCAATAATAAGGTGACGCAGCACCTAAAATAGCCTCGGGACGAAATTTATGAAGTGGCATCTTGTATATTTCGTCCAAGGCTTCATGCACCCATTATGGTGGCTTCAAAGTCCTGAAATCATCACTTGTAACTCCGTTCTTGTTCCCCTTGCGCATGCCATCATCTCCATGCTTGTTCTTGCTCCAATGTTCATCCTTCTCCAAGCTAGGCCCTTCATTTGTAAGCAAAACAAATGTATCCAATTTAGGCAGCATCATATTCTCATGAATATTAGAATCATTACCAAGAAACGAAAGTACCTGGTAATTTAGTTGGCGTGCACGAACTCTAGTAATTGGTCCAGTATGTATAGCAGCAGGGGCTGTGGGTGTAACAATTGTATTGATGTCCTCATCATGAGGTCGACCTGCTGGTGGTGGTACAGGTGGCTGCATGTAGTGTTGATTTTGATCAACCTCATCCTCATAATCTCCCACATAATCATCCTCCTCCGCATCAGCAGCAGGAGCCACAGAAGTATCAACAGCAGCACCAACAGTTTGGCCAAACGCAAGAGGAACACGGCTTGCTCGGCGGAGGTCTGCTTCGCGACGTGGAGGTAGTCGTTGTTGTTGTTGTTGGAGAGGTGCGTTAGGTGCAGCGGGTGGTGGTGGTGGAAGACGCGCGAGCAATTCATTAAACTTGTTATCGAGCTTTGTTTCGAACGTCTTCTCAAGGCCAGTGATCTTCTCCATGGCCCCTTCAAAATTGTTCAGCACATCTTGCACCTGTTCAGTCATCATTTGCTGAAACTTATCATGAAGCTCCTTGTTCGATAAATTCTCCCAGTCAATCTCGTCGGCTTGTGATCCTGGCATGGTTAGCAGCAATAGAAACACACAAGAATATGATCCTACAGACTACTAAGAAGTGGTGGTGGTGTATCACAAATCCGTCAAGCAAATCTCAAATTCTTACCAGTTCTTACCCAGCAGCAGGCGGTGATCGGCAACCGTTGTAGTCAAAAACTCTCAAAGCTTGGATAGAGCGATTACCAGGGAGAGTCAAACACACCACGTAGATGTATGTGGAGCTGGGAAGGCTTATAGTATGGTAGCAAAAAGGGTCAGCAATAATCAATTCAGAGATGCAAAGTTGAATAAACGCTCAACGACGGTACCGTGCTGGTCCTAGGCTAGACTGTGCTAGAGACGCGAGCCTAGAACACCAACAAAATCACGGCGCGGCACGTAAACAAGGGAAAAGCACACTCTGAATTTTTTTTTCGCTCTTCTTTTTTTTTGTTTTTTTTTTGCGCTGCCTTTTTTTTTGCGCTGCTTTTTTTTTGCGAAAAATCACTATAATGGCGAGTGTCTCAAAACTCTTCTTAGCTCAAACTGACAGGATGGGCACGAAATTTTTTCGACCAATTCTTTTTTTTGACTGCCCGGACCCAAAAACTGGAAACGGGTCAAAAAAAACTTCCTATAATGGCACCTGTCTCAAAACACTCAGAAACACCTAAAAATAGGATAGCCAGAAATTTTTTCGAAAAATGCGTTTTCAAAAAATTTTGGGCCTAAACGGAGCGTGGCTACCCGACCAGCACAGTACCGTCGTTGAGCGTTTATTCAACTTGTTTACGTGCCTTGTTTACGTGCCGCGCCGTGATTTTGTTGGTGTTCTAGGCTCGCGTCTCTAGCACAGTCTAGCCTAGGACCAGCACAGTACCGTCGTTGAGCGTTTATTCAACTTTGCATCTCTGAATTGATTATTGCTGACCCTTTTTGCTACCATAGTATAAGCCTTCCCAGCTCCACATACATCTACGTCGTGCGTTTGACTCTCCCTGGTAATCGCTCTATTCAAGCTTTGAGAGTTGTGACTACAACGGTTGCCGATCACCGCCTGTTGCTGGGTAAGAACTGGTAAGAATTTGAGTTTTGCTTGACGGATTTGTGACACCCACCACCACCACTTGTTCGTAGTCTGTAGGATCATATTCTTGTGTGTTTCTATTGCTGCTAACCATGCCAGGATCACAAGCCGACGAGATTGACTGGGAGAATTTATCGAACAAGGAGCTTCATGATAAGTTTCAGCAAATGATGACTGAACAGGTGCAAGATGTGCTGAACAATTTTGAAGAGGCCATGGAGAAGATCACTGGCCTTGAGAAGACGTTCGAAACAAAGCTCGATAACAGATTAATGAATTGCTCGCGCGTCTTCCACCACCACCACCCGCTGCACCTAACGCACCTCTCCAACAACAACAACAACGACTACCTCCACGTCGCGAAATAGACCTTCGCCGAGCGAGCCGTGTTCCTCTTGCGTTTGGCCAAACTGTTGGTGCTGCTGTTGATACTTCTGTGGCTCCTGCTACTGCTGTTGCTGGTACCCAGGAGGATGATGAGTATGCGGGCGATTATGAGGATGAGGTTGATCAAAATCAGATCTACGAGCAGCCACCAGCACCACCACCAGCAGGTCGACCTCAGGTATATATTCGTAATGGTAGGCCTGCACCACCACCTTAGGTACGAGATGATGTCCATATTCCTAAACTGAAATTGAATATTCCACCATTTGAGGGTAGATATGTTCCTGATATATATCTTACTTGGGAGTTAGAAACTGAACAACGATTTACATGTTTACAATATCCTGAGGAGAGACGAGTTGTTGCTGCTATTTGTGCTTTCACTAGTTTTGCATGTGTATGGTGGTCTGAACATTGTAGATTATATCCTATTCCAACTACTTGGGCTGCTTTGAAAACTGCTATGCGTACGCGTTGGGTTCCACCATATTATCAACGTGAATTGCTTCAAAAATTGCAGCGTTTAAGACAAGGAAAAAATTCTGTAGAAGAATATTATCAGGAATTACAAACTGGCATGATTAGATGTGGTATTGTTGAGGAGAATGAAGCTATGCTTGCACGTTTTCTGGGTGGATTAAATAGAGAGATTCAGACCATTCTAGACTATAAGGAGTATACTAATATCACTCGTTTATTCCATCTTGCTTGTAAAGCTGAACGTGAAGTGCAGGATCGACAAGCATTGGGGCGAACTAACTTTTCTGCAGGCCGACCTTTATCATGGACACCACGTGCATCTTCTACTTCAACTGCACCAGCACCTCCATCAGGTGCCACCTCCAGCCGTGATACAAGAAAACAGGCACAACCACCATTATCTGCCAAGAGCGCACCTGCGGGGCCTACACAGCGTTCTTCTTCTTCCATAGCATCAACAGGGCACACAAGTGATATTATTTGTCGTCGTTGATATGCTTGATGAATTGAGTGGCTCTACAATATTCTCCAAAGTTGATTTACGTAGTGGATACCATCAAATTTGTATGAAATTGGGAGATGAATGGTAAACAGCATTCAAAACTAAGTTTGGATTATATGAGTGGTTAGTCATGCCTTTTGGGTTAACTAATGCACCTAGTACTTTCATGAGATTAATGAACGAAGTTTTACGTGCTTTCATTGGACGATTGGTGGTAGTTTACTTTGATGACATATTGATTTATAGCAGATCTTTGGAAGAACATTTGGAACATTTACGTGCTATTTTTATTGCTCTACGGGATGCACGTTTGTTTGGTAACCTTGGGAAGTGCACCTTTTGCACCGACCGAGTATCTTTTCTTGGCTATGTTGTTACTCCACAGGGAATTGAAGTTGATAAAGCCAAGATTGAAGCTATTGAGAGTTGGCCGCAACCCAAAACGGTCACACAAGTGAGGAGTTTTCTTGGCCTCGCTGGATTCTATAGGCGTTTTGTGAGAGATTTCAGCACCATTGCTGCACCTCTCAATGAGCTTACAAAGAAAGATGTGCCTTTTCTTTGGGGTACCGCACAGGAAGAAGCCTTCACGGTATTGAAAGATAAGTTGACACATGCTCCTTTACTCCAACTTCCTGATTTTAATAAGACTTTTGAGCTTGAATGTGATGCTAGTGGAATTGGATTAGGAGGTGTGTTATTACAAGATGGCAAACCTGTTGCATACTTTTCTGAAAAATTGAGTGGGCCTAGTCTGAATTATTCTAGTTATGATAAAGAATTATATGCTCTTGTTCGGACTTGAGAAACATGGCAACATTATTTATGGCCCAAAGAATTTGTTATACATTCTGATCATGAATCTTTGAAACATATGAAAAGTCAAGCTAAACTGAATCGTAGACATGCTAAATGGGTTGAATTCATTGAGACTTTCCCTTATGTCATTAAACACAAGAAGGGAAAAGAAAATGTTATTGCTGATGCATTGTCTCGTCGCTATACTATGCTTTCACAACTTGACTTCAAAATATTTGGTTTGGAGACCATCAAAGATCAATATGTGCATGATGCTGATTTTAAAGATGTAATGCAGAATTGTAAAGAAGGAAGAATGTGGAACAAGTTTGTTGTTAACGATGGATTTGTGTTTCGTGCTAACAAGCTATGCATTCCAGCTAGCTCCGTTCGTCTTTTGTTGTTGCAGGAGGCGCATGGAGGAGGATTAATGGGACACTTTGGCGTGAAGAAGACGGAGGACGTACTTGCTACACATTTCTTTTGGCCAAAGATGAGACGGGATGTTGAGCGTTTTATTGCTCGCTGCACTACATGTCAAAAAGCTAAGTCACGACTCAATCCTCATGGTTTATATATGCCTTTGCCTGTACCTAGTGTTCCTTGGAAGGATATATCTATGGACTTTGTTTTAGGTTTACCTCGAACAAAGAAGGGGAGGGATAGCATATTTGTTGTCATGGATAGATTCTCGAAAATGGCACACTTTATACCATGTCATAAAAGTGATGATGCTGTTAATGTTGCTGATTTGTTCTTTCGTGAAATTATTCGCTTGCATGGTGTGCCAAATACTATTGTTTCAGATCGTGATACTAAATTTCTTAGCCACTTTTGGAGATGTTTATGGGCTAAGTTGGGGACTAAACTGCTTTCTAGTACTACTTGTCACCCCCAAACTGATGGACAAACTGAAGTAGTCAATAGAACGTTGTCTACTATGCTTAGGGCTGTTTTGAAGAATAATAAGAAAATGTGGGAGGAATGCTTGCCTCATATTGAATTTGCTTATAATCGTTCATTGCATACCACTACTAAGATGTGCCCTTTTGAAGTTGTGTATGGTTTCCTACCTCGTGCACCTATTGATTTGTTGCCTCTTCCATCTTCGGAGAAGGTTAATTTTGATGCTAAACAACGTGCTGAATTGATTTTAAAAATGCATGAGTTAACTAAGGAAAACATTGAGCGCATGAATGCTAAATATAAACTTGCTGGAGATAAGGGTAGAAAACATGTTGTGTTTGCACCTGGAGATCTTGTTTGGTTACATTTGCGTAAGGATAGATTTCCTGATTTGCGCAAATCAAAGTTAATGCCACGTGCTGATGGTCCCTTTAAGGTGTTAGAGAAAATAAATGATAATGCATATAAACTTGAGCTGCCTGCAGATTTTGGGGTTAGTCCCACTTTTAACATTGCAGATTTGAAGCCTTATTTGGGTGAGGAAGATGAACTTCCGTCGAGGACGACTTCATTTCAAGAAGGGGAGGATGATGAGGACATCAATACAATTGTTACACCCACAGCCCCTGCTGCTATACATACTAGACCAATTACTAAAGCCCGTGCACGCCAACTAAATTACCAGGTACTTTCGTTTCTTGGTAATGATTTTAATGTTCATGAGAATATGATGCTGCCTAAATTGGATACATTTGTTTTGCTTACAAATGAAGGGCCTAGCTTGGAGAAGGATGAACATTGGAGCAAGAACAAGCATGGAGATGATGGCATGCGCAAGGGGAACAAGAACGGAGTTACAAGTGATGATTTCAGGACTTTGAAGCCACCATAATGGGTGCATGAAGCCTTGGACGAAATATAAAAGATGCCACTTCATAAATTTCGTCCCGAGGCTATTTTAGGTGCTGCGTCACCTTATTATTGGGCCATGCCCATGTAATTTCGAAATACATAAGTATAGGCTATTTTTAGAGTCCGCATGTGTGGGGAAACAAGAGATAGGGTTGATTTCGGACCCCTCCACCAAGGGCCACGAAATTCCCCCCCTCTTCCTCCATATATACAGCCCTTAGGGCATCGTTTAGACTTTGGGTTTTGTTTAGATTAAAAGTTCGCCATAGCTGCAACTTCGCGTACTTCGTTTGTGTTCAACGACCAGACAAAGGCGTCACAGAACCCCACCTTGATCAATAAAGCTTTCATCTTATATTCGCAATATCCAGATTACAATCTTAGTTTCTTGCTTGTTCTTCGTTTGCTCGCAGGAAATAGACCCTCGTGGTCAGGTTGATCGTGCTCCGGCGTGGTCAATAACCTCTCGGAGTTGGTTTAGCGATTGCTAAGGCGCGACGTCCTCGCACGTTCGTAGTCGGATCGTCAAAGTCGACTTCCACCAAAGCGATATCCATCATCTCATCGAAAGACGGGACACCTTTGCCTCTATCATCGTGGATAGATTCTCGAAAATGGCACACTTTATACCATGTCATAAAAGCGATGATGCTGTTAAAGTTGCTGATTTGTTCTTTCGTGAAATTATTCGCTTGCATGGTGTGCCAAATACTATTGTTTCAAATCGTGATACTAAATTTCTTAGCCACTTTTGGAGATGTTTATGGGCTAAGTTGGGGACTAAACTGCTTTTTAGTACTACTTGTCACCCCCAAACTGATGGACAAACTGAAGTAGTCAATAGAACGTTGTCTACTATGCTTAGGGCTGTTTTGAAGAATAATAAGAAAATGTGGGAGGAATGCTTGCCTCATATTGAATTTGCTTATAATCGTTCATTGCATTCTACTACTAAGATGTGCCCTTTTGAAGTTGTGTATGGTTTCCTACCTCGTGCACCTATTGATTTGTTGCCTCTTCCATCTTCGAAGAAGGTTAATTTTGATGCTAAACAACGTGCTGAATTGATTTTAAAAATGCATGAGTTAACTAAGGAAAACATTGAGCGTATGAATGCTAAATATAAACTTGCCGGAGATAAGGGTAGAAAACATGTTGTGTTTGCACCTGGAGATCTTGTTTGGTTACATTTGCGTAAGGATAGATTTCCTGATTTGCGCAAATCAAAGTTAATGCCACGTGCTGATGGTCCCTTTAAGGTGTTAGAGAAAATAAATGATAATGCATATAAACTTGAGCTGCCTGCAGATTTTGGGGTTAGTCCCACTTTTAACATTGCAGATTTGAAGCCTTATTTGGGTGAGGAAGATGAACTTCCGTCGAGGACGACTTCATTTCAAGAAGGGGAGGATGATGAGGACATCAATACAATTGTTACACCCACAGCCCCTGCTGCTATACATACTGGACCAATTACTAGAGCTCGTGCACGCCAACTAAATTACCAGGTACTTTCCTTTCTTGGTAATGATTCTAATGCTCATGAGAATATGATGCTGCCTAAATTGGATACATTTGTTTTGCTTAAAAATGAAGGGCCTAGCTTGGAGAAGGATGAACATTGGAGCAAGAACAAGCATGGAGATGATGGCATGCGCAAGGGGAACAAGAACGGAGTTACAAGTGATGATTTCAGGACTTTGAAGCCACCATAATGGGTGCATGAAGCCTTGGACGAAATATACAAGATGCCACTTCATAATTTTCGTCCCGGGGCTATTTTAGGTGCTGCGTCACCTTATTATTGGGCCAGGCCCATGTAATTTCGAAATACATAAGTATAGGCTATTTTTAGAGTACGTATGTGTAGGGAAACAAGAGATAGGGTTGATTTCGGACCCCTCCACCAAGGGCCACGAAATTCCCCCCTCTTCCTCCATATATACAGCCCTTAAGGCATCGTTTAGACTTCGGGTTTTGTTTAGATTAAAAGTTCGCCATAGCTGCAACTTCGTGTACTTCGTTTGTGTTCAACGACCAGACAAAGGCGTCACAGAACCCCACCTTGATCAATAAAGCTTTCATCTTATATTCGCAATATCCAGATTGCAATCTCAGTTTCTTGCTTGTTCTTCGTTTGCTCGCAGGAAACAGACCCTCGTGGTCAGGTTGATCGTGCTCCGGCGTGGTCAATAACCTCTCGGAGTTGGTTTAGCGATTGCTAAGGCGCAACGTCCTCGCACGTTCGTAGTCGGATCATCAAAGTCGACTCCCACCAAAGCAATATACATCATCTCATCGAAAGACGGGAGACCTTTGCCTCTATCAGGAGTTCAACAAGGAGAGAGTTAACCTTGTTCGCGATTGCCCTTGCACAAGCTCTTATCATTGGTCCAAGTGGTGTCGTGGGAGATGTAGGTAGGTCCATGGGGATGACCTTGGGATGCTCCGCATCATCTCCCCTCCCTTGGGAAAGATCCGACCTCGGATCAAAATCATCATCGCCATGGTATGGGGAGAGATCTTTGACGTTGAAGATGTCACTCATGGAGTACTTGTCGCGTGGGATGTCGATCTTGTAGGTGTTGTTGTTGTAGCGTTCAAGCACCTTGAAGGGTCCATCGGCTCGTGGTATAAGTTTGGACTTGCATTCGTTGCGGAAGTGTTCCTTCCGAAGTTGTAGCCACACAAGATCTCCAATGTTGAATATCATGGGTTGCTTGTTGACGTTGAGCTTGGCCGCGAGTCGTTGTACTTGGCACTCGATCGTGTGCCTTGTATCTTCATGCATCTTCTTGAGGTAGTTCACTTGTGCACTCGTGTCCATATTGGTACGCTCTTGTAGTGGTAGAGGAAGAATGTCCAATGGGGACAATGGGTTCAATCCGTAGACGACCTCGAAGGGGGACTTGTCGGTAGTTGAGTGTCTTGCGCGGTTGTAGGCGTACTCGGCGATCGGTAGGCACTCTTCCCACTCCTTGATGTTCCTCTTGATCAACACGCGTATTAGGGTAGAAAGTGTTTGGTTCATTACTTTTGTTTGGCCGTCGGTTTGTGGATGGTATGCCTTGGATAATAGTAGCTTGATTCCGAACTTGGCGCATAGGGTCTTCCAAAATTAACTAAAGAACTTTACATCGCGGTCCGAGACAATCTTCTTTGGCACTCCATGTAGGCGTAAGATTTCCCTACAAAAGAGATTTGCAACATATGAAGCATCGTCTATCTTTTTGCAAGGAATGAAATGAGCCATTTTAGAGAATCGATCAACAACAACAAAGATGGAATCCTTTCCATTTCTAGTCCTATGCAAACCAAGTATAAAATCCATGCTAATATGTTCCGATGGGTGATATGGAATTTGAAGGGGTGTATATAGACCATGAAATTGACCTTTGGACTTAGCTTTGTGACATGTCGAACATCGGGTGGTGAAGCGTGAGACGTCGCATGACATCTTGGGCCAACAACAGTTCTTGGAGAGCGTGGTGAATTGCTACCTCTTGAGCATGCGTTGGTTTTCCCTTGAAGAAGAAAGGGTGATGCAACAAAGTAGCGTAAGTATTTCCCTCAGTTTTTGAGAACCAAGGTATCAATCCAGTAGGAGACTACATGCAAGTCGCATAGTACCTGCACAAACAAACAAGAACATCGTAACCAATGCAATAAAGGGGTTGTCAATCCCTTCACGGTCACTTACGAAAGTGATATCTGATAGAGATAATAAGATAAATATTTTTGGTATTTTTGTTGTAAATATTGGAAAATAAAGATTGCAAAATGAACGGCGACAGAAATGGCTAGTTGATGGGAAAATAATATGATGTAAAGTAGACCCGGGGGCCATAGGTTTCACTAGTGGTTTCTCTCAAGATAACATATTTTACGGTGGGTGAACAAAATAGTGCCGAGAAATTGATAGAAAAGCGCATAGTTATGATGATATCTAGGCATGATCATGAACATAGGCATCACGTCCGTGTCAAGTAGACCGAAACGATTCTGCATCTACTACTATTACTCCACACATCGACCGCTATCCATCATGCATCTAGAGTATTAAGTTCATAAGAATAGAGTAAAGCATTAGGCAATGATGAGGAGATGACTACCTTGGATATGACCAAAAATATTGCATATATGCATATTTGTCAGGTGATTTCTAGTGCAAACTGATGAGGACATGACTACCTTGGATATGACCAAAAATATTGCATATATGCATATTTGTCAGGTGATTTCTAGTGCAAACTATTCAATAATCTATTTATGTTATCCAGAACAAAAATACTTCACACACTTTTGTGTTTTGTCTAATTGCAGGTGTATGGGACATTTGTACAATCCACATATGAAGATAAGGAAGAAAGAGATGTTTATTTGCTGTCCAAAAAGTTCTCTCACGTCACTTTTGGCCCAAGAGAAGATAGAGTCCAAGTCTCTCACGTTCTGGATTCAGATTCGGACTGCACAGACATACATGACTCAAAACGCACACAAGTTTTTCATACGGACTCCGAATTGGGTGATTCTTTTTTTGTTGGAAACTAGATTTCGTGCACTTTCCAACACAATTGGAGTCACCTTCAAATTCGTCCGGAGCGTTGAGTTGTGGACGAAACAATCTGATGCTGCAGCAGAATCCGAGTCAAACTACAAGTCCAAAGGTGTTACATCACCTCCACTTGGGCCCATTGGCCTTGTACGACCTAGATTTAGATTTAGGCTGCCTTGGGACGTCCTCCCACCTCCTTGGCCGCCACCCCTTGCTCCTATATAAGTAGATCCATCTAGTAGCTTTTCCTTGGGATTTGTTTAGTTAAAAGTTAGCCAACGCAACTTCGTGTACTTCGTTTGTGTCCAACGACCAGACCAAGACCGCTTTCGGATCCCCACCTTTATCAATACTTTATATATATTTGCAATATTCAGATTGCTTTTATCATATTCTTGCTCGTTCTTCGATTGCTTGCAGGAATAGACCTTCGTGGTCAGGTTGATCGTGCACCGGCGTGGTCAATAACCTCTGGAGATTGGTTTAGCGATTGCTAAGGCGCAACGCCGTGCACGTTTGTAGTCGGATCGTCAAATTCGTCTCCACCAAATCGATAGTTACCATCTCATCGAAAGATCGGGACACCCTCGCCTCTATCAAGTGGTATCAGTTTTCAGGTTGCTCGGTGAGATTTTACAGTTTTTCATAGTTTAGATCGCATCTGTCATTCATACCTACAGTCCATGAAAAAGCCATACAAAAAGTTAGATTTGTTCATCATTTATCCAAGCCAGTCCGAGCCTTTGCAATTTTCTATTCATTGCTTGCATAGTTGAATTATCGGTTGCATCGTCGTGTTAGTTGCTGGTCTTAGTGTCTAGTTCCTTTAGAGTTTCGAGTTCTGTTCACATTAGTCACGCCGCAGCTGCATCATTATCCCTTCCGCTGTCCACCATTCCATCCATTAATTTCCACCACGTGCTACGCACTGTTCATTGTCATAATCATAGTTGAGGTCATTCACATCTTCGCCTGATCCAATCTGCATCTTATCTAGTTTGTCTTGGAAAGAGGGAGAAAAAAAAGATAGAGGAAAAAAAAAGAGAGGAAAAAAATAAGAAAAAGAGAGAAGAAAAAGAAAAAAAAGCGTGAGAAAAAAAAAGAGAGAAGAAAAAAAAATCGGATCTATCTAGAATCAATCTCGTACCTGAATTCGGATTGGAATCTGTTTTGCGCACTGTTCAGTAAAACAGGTGTATCTTTCTCATACGAAGTCCGTTTTGGCTTCGTGAGTACTCAAATTGAAGCTAGCGACGAGCCGCATCTAAATAGTTGCAGAAGCTTGTTCAATATTTGACACCTCAAAATCGGCTTCTAAATAGGTCTTTTTGCCCTCTGAAGTTCGTGAACACAGCTTGTTCCAATTTTTTAGGCCAGTTTTAGAATTCTTTGACTCCTCATATCAACTCGGAATTGAGTGATTCTTTTTGCATTGGAAAGCTTGAGTTAGTAGCATTCTTTGAAAGAATTTATCAGAAAATTGTCTCAAACTTTTCAAGAGGAAAGTTGGAGAGAGAGTTGTTGTATATCCTGCTTGGCAGTTGTTTTTCATCATTATCTTCACTGCCGTTGTGATCTTCACTTATATCTTGCTGTCAAGAGCTACTTAGTATCCTTCATTGATGCTAGTTGTGCTACGCCGTGACCTCATTAGTGTTCTAGGCTCGCGTCTCTTGTCCGGTCTAGCCTAGGACCAGCATAGTACCGTCGTTGAGCGTTTATTCAACATTGCATCTTTGAATTGATTATTGCTAATCTTTTGCTACCATATATAGCCAACCCAGCTCCACATATTTCTACACCGTGTATACGTATGCTCCCCTGGCAATCGCTTTACTCAATATTCGGAGTTACTTGACACCGCTGGTTGCCGATCACCGCCTGCTGCATGGTAAGAACTTGTAAGACATTGATATTTGCTTTACTGTGAGCGTTTTACCACCACATCCTAGTAGTTATAGGAACATTATTTTTGGGTTTTGTTTCTTGTTCTACTAATCATGACAGGATCCAGAGTCAATTCATGGGCTTTGTCGATCGCGGGAGACGTGCCACCACCTTTGCAAATACCACAACCGTCACGAGAGGTGCACAAACATCCAAATGCACATGATCAGGTTAATGTATCTATACCACCATTTAATGGCCGTTTTAAACCTGCTTTATATATTGAATGGGAGTTCGACATAAAAAATATATTTGCTTCCCATAATTTCGATGAACATAAAAAGGTTAAGGTTGAGGTTGGTTCTTTCACTGGTTATGCTTTGGTTTGGTGGAGTGAATATTGTCGGTTACACCCTGATTATATACCTACTACTTGGGATGATTTGAAACTTGCCATGCGACATACTTTCGTCCCTGCTTATTATACTCGTGACATGATTAAGAAGTTGCAACACTTAAAACAAGGTAGTGAAACTGTAACAAAATATTATGATGATTTACAAACTACCTTGTTGCATTCCTCTTTAGAAGAAAGTGAAGATGATTTTATGGATAGATTTTGGGGAGGATTAAACCGTGATATTCAAGAGATACTAATTCATGAAGAGTGTTATCCTATGGACCATTTGTTTCATCTTGCTTGCAAAGCTGAACAGGAAATAAAACGACGTGTTGGCCACGAGGAGAACAAGCGCACGGTGCACATTCCAAGAGTTGATATGATTGTTCCTTCAACTACTAGGCATACTATGACAACCACATCCGTTGTTGTCAGGACTACATCACCTCCACCGTGTGACACATCGCCCTCGAGAGTGGCTACATCATCTGAGTTGATCATAAGAGGTAATGACAAAGGTACTGATCTTCCATCTCTACATGAGAATGATGAATGCCTTGTCAATTTGAATGCACCATCTGATGAGCTACCCACTACTTTGATCACACCACCTATTTTAGAGGACTACGTTGATAATTTGACTTTGCCATGTGATCAAACAATTGAAATACCAACAATTTTGAGTGCACCCATTGAATTAACTATTGATGCAAAAGAACCAATGTTTAATCATTTTGATATGACCTCTAATCTTGGTGATGATTCTGTGTTGAATGACTTATTGCATGTTTGCTTATTTAAGCATGTTGTAGCATGTAAATTTGATGCAAGTACGGTTTATTCACCAATGTTGGGATGGTTTAATGATGAACATTGTCAATCTTTTGAAATGAATAAGAGCTTCACTTATATGTGCAAACTGAGTTGCAATATTTTCATGCCTTCTACTTCTTGTGCTAATTTTTTGGCTTTAGATTTTATGAACTATGCAAGTTACTCATCTATTCAAGTGTCATATATGCAAAAATCAAGGGAAGTAAAAATGGATGACATATACATATACAACATGTACACCTTGTCTCTTTTGTTAGCCACATTTCAGATTAAGCAACGCCGAGGACGGCTGTATTTTCAAGAAGGGGAGGATGATGAGGACATGACTACCTTGGATATGACCAAAAATATTGCATATATGCATATTTGTCAGGTGATTTCTAATGCAAACTATTCAATAATCTATTTATGTTATCCAGAACAAAAATACTTCACACACTTTTGTGTTTTGTCTAATTGCAGGTGTATGGGACATTTGTACAATCCACATATGAAGATAAGGAAGAAAGAGATGTTTATTTGCTGTCCAAAAAGTTCTCTCACGTCACTTTTGGCCCAAGGGAAGATAGAGTCCAAGTCTCTCACGTTCTGGATTCAGATTCGGACTGCACAGACACACCTGACTCAAAACGCACACAAGTTTTTCATACAGACTCCGAATTGGGTGATTCTTTTTTTTTGGAAACTAGATTTCGTGCACTTTCCAACCCAATTGGAATCACCTTCAAATTCGTCCGGAGCGTTGAGTTGTGGACGAAACAATCTGATGCTGCAGCAGAATCCGAGTCAAACTACAAGTCCAAAGGTGTTACATCACCTCCACTTGGGCCCATTGGCCTTGTACGACCTAGATTTAGTTTTAGGCTGCCTTGGGACGTCCTCCCACCTCCTTGGCCGCCACCCCTTGCTCCTATATAAGTAGATCCATCTAGTAGCTTTTCCTTGGGATTTGTTTAGTTAAAAGTTAGCCATTGCAACTTCGTGTACTTCGTTTGTGTCCAACGACCAGACCAAGACCGCTTACGGATCCCCACCATTATCAATACCTCATATATATTTGCAATATTCAGATTGCTTTATCATATTCTTGCTCGTTCTTCGATTGCTTGCAGGAATAGACCTTCGTGGTCAGGCTGATCGTGCTTCCGGCATCATCAGTAACCTCAGGAGATTGGTTTAGCGATTGCTAAGGCGCAACGTCGTGCACGTTTGTAGTCGGATCGTCAAAGTCGTCTCCACCAAATCGATAGTTATCATCTCATCGAAAGATCGGGACACCCCGCCTCTATCAAGTGGTATCAGTTTTCAGGTTGCTCGGTGAGAATTTCCAGTTTTTCTTAGATTAGATTTATTTTCTTACCTATTGTCCAAGAAAAAGCCACAAAAAAAAGTTAGATCTGTTCATCCTTTATCCAAGCCAGTCTGAGCCTTTGCAATTTTCTATTCATTGCTTGCATAGTTGAATTATCGGTTGCATCGTCGTGTCAGTTGCTGGTCTTAGTGTCTAGTTCCTTTAGAGTTTCGAGTTCTGTTCACATTAGTCACGCCGCCGCTGCATCATTATCCGTTCCGCTGTCCACCATTCCATCTATTAATTTCCACCACGTGCTATGCACTGTTCATTGTCATAATCATAGTTGAGGTCAGTCACATCTTCGCCTGATCCAATCTGCATCTTATCTAGTTTGTCTTGGAAAGAGGGAGAAAAAAAAAGATAGAGAAAGAAAAGAGAAAAAAAAAGGAAAGAAAAAGAGAGAGAAGAAAAAAAGCGTGAGAAAAAAAAAGAGAAGAAAAAAATTGGATCTATCTAGAATCAATCTCGTACCTGAATTCGGATTGGAATCTGTTTTGCGCACTGTTCAGTAAAACAGGTGTATCTTCCTCATACGAAGTCCGTTTTGGCTCCGTGAGTACTCAAATTGAAGATAGCGACGAGCCGCATCTAAATAGTTGCAGAAGCTAGTTCAATATTTGACACCTCAAAATCGGCTTTTAAATAGGTCTTTTTGCCCTCCGAAGTTCGTGAATACAGCTTGTTCCAATTTTTCAGGCCAGTTTTAGAATTCTTTGACTCCTCATATCAACTCGGAATTGAGTGATTCTTTTTGCATTGGAAAGCTTGAGTTAGTAGCATTCTTTGAAAGAATTTATCAGAAAATTGTCTCAAACTTTTCAAGAGGAAAGTTGGAGAGAGAGTTGTTGTATATCCTGCTTGGCAGTTGTTTTTCATCATTATCTTCACTGCCGTTGTGATCTTCACTTATATCTTGCTGTCAAGAGCTACTTAGTATCCTTCATTGATGCTAGTTGTGCTACGCCGTGACCTCATTAGTGTTCTAGGCTCGCGTCTCTTGTCCGGTCTAGCCTAGGACCAGCATAGTACCGTCGTTGAGCGTTTATTCAACATTGCATCTTTGAATTGATTATTGCTAATCTTTTGCTACCATATATAGCCAACCCAGCTCCACATATTTCTACACCGTGTATACGTATGCTCCCCTGGCAATCGCTTTACTCAATATTCGGAGTTACTTGACACCGCTGGTTGCCGATCACCGCCTGCTGCATGGTAAGAACTTGTAAGACATTGATATTTGCTTTACTGTGAGCGTTTTACCACCACATCCTAGTAGTTATAGGAACATTATTTTTGGGTTTTGTTTCTTGTTCTACTAATCATGACAGGATCCAGAGTCAATTCATGGGCTTTGTCGATCGCGGGAGACGTGCCACCACCTTTGCA
Organism: Triticum aestivum; assembly: GCF_018294505.1. NCBI lineage: Eukaryota > Viridiplantae > Streptophyta > Magnoliopsida > Poales > Poaceae > Triticum > Triticum aestivum. The sequence goes on from NC_057803.1 coordinate 246,355,563, forward strand.
AATACCACAACCGTCACGAGAGGTGCACAAACATCCAAATGCACATGATCAGGTTAATGTATCTATACCACCATTTAATGGCCGTTTTAAACCTGCTTTATATATTGAATGGGAGTTCGACATAAAAAATATATTTGCTTCCCATAATTTCAATGAACATAAAAAGGGTAAGGTTGCGGTTGGTTCTTTCACTGGTTATGCTTTGGTTTGGTGGAGTGAATATTGTCGGTTACACCCTGATTATATACCTACTACTTGGGATGATTTGAAACTTGCCATGCGACATACTTTCGTCCCTGCTTATTATACTCGTGACATGATTAAGAAGTTGCAACACTTAAAACAAGGTAGTGAAACTGTAACAAAATATTATGATGATTTACAAACTACCTTGTTGCATTCCTCTTTAGAAGAAAGTGAAGATGATTTTATGGATAGATTTTGGGGAGGATTAAACCGTGATATTCAAGAGATACTAATTCATGAAGAGTGTTATCCTATGGACCATTTGTTTCATCTTGCTTGCAAAGCTGAACAAAAAATAAAACGACGTGTTGGCCACGAGGAGAACAAGCGCACGGTGCACATTCCAAGAGTTGATATGATTGTTCCTTCAACTACTAGGCATACTATGACAACCACATCCGTTGTTGTCAGGACTACATCACCTCCACCATGTGACACATCGCCCCCGAGAGTGGCTACATCATCTGAGTTGATCATAAGAGGTAATGACAAAGGTACTGATCTTCCATCTCTACATGAGAATGATGAATGCCTTGTCAATTTGAATGCACCATCTGATGAGCTACCCACTACTTTGATCACACCACCTATTTTAGAGGACTACGTTGATAATTTGACTTTGCCATGTGATCAAACAACTGAAATACCAACAATTTTGAGTGCACCCATTGAATTAACTATTGATGCAAAAGAACCAATGTTTAATCATTTTAATATGACATCTAATCTTGGTGATGACTCTGTGTTGAATGACTTATTGCATGTTTGCCTATTTAAGCATGTTGTAGCATGTAAATTTGATGCAAGTAAGGTTTATTTACCAATGTTGGGATGGTTTAATGATGAACATTGTCAATCTTTTGAAATGAATAAGAGCTTCACTTATATGTGCAAACTGAGTTGCAATATTTTCATGCTTTCTACTTCTTGTGCTAATTTTTTGACTTTAGATTTTATGAACTATGCAAGTTACTCATCTATTCATGTGTCATATATGCAAAAATCAAGGGAAGTAAAAATGGATGACATATACATATACAACATGTACACCTTGTCTCTTTTGTTAGCCACATTTCAGATTAAGCAACGCCGAGGACGGCTTTATTTTCAAGAAGGGGAGGATGATGAGGACATGACTACCTTGGATATGACCAAAAATATTGCATATATGCATATTTGTCAGGTGATTTCTAGTGCAAACTATTCAATAATCTATTTATTTATCCAGAACAAAAATACTTCACACACTTTTGTGTTTTGTCTAATTGCAGGTGTATGGGACATTTGTACAATCCACATATGAAGATAAGGAAGAAAGAGATGTTTATTTGCTGTCCAAAAAGTTCTCTCACGTCATTTTTGGCCCAAGAGAAGATAGAGTCCAAGTCTCTCACGTTCTGGATTCAGATTCGGACTGCACAGACATACATGACTCAAAACGCACACAAGTTTTTCATACGGACTCCGAATTGGGTGATTCTTTTTTTGTTGGAAACTAGATTTCGTGCATTTTCCAACCCAATTGGAGTCACCTTCAAATTCGTCCGGAGCGTTGAGTTGTGGACGAAACAATCTGATGCTGCAGCAGTATCCGAGTCAAACTACAAGTCCAAAGGTGTTACATCACCTCCACTTGGGCCCATTGGCCTTGTACTACCTAGATTTAGTTTTAGGCTGCCTTGGGACGTCCTCCCACCTCCTTGGCCGCCACCCCTTGCTCCTATATAAGTAGATCCATCTAATAGCTTTTCCTTGGGATTTGTTTAGTTAAAAGTTAGCCAACGCAACTTCGTGTACTTCGTTTGTGTCCAACGACCAGACCAAGACCGCTTTCGGATCCCCACCTTTATCAATACTTCATATATATTTGCAATATTCAGATTGCTTTTATCATATTCTTGCTCGTTCTTCGATTGATTACAGGAATAGACCTTCGTGGTCAGGTTGATCGTGCACCGGCGTGGTCAATAACCTCTGGAGATTGGTTTAGCAATTGCTAAGGCGCAACGTCGTGCACGTTTGTAGTCGGATCGTCAAAGTCGTCTCCACCAAATCGATAGTTACCATCTCATCGAAAGATCGGGACACCCTCGCCTCTATCACAAACTATTCAATAATCTATTTATGTTATCCAGAACAAAAATACTTCACACAATTTTGTGTTTTGTCTAATTGCAGGTGTATGGGACATTTGTACAATCCACATATGAAGATAAGGAAGAAAGAGATGTTTATTTGCTGTCCAAAAAGTTCTCTCACGTCACTTTTGGCCCAAGAGAAGATAGAGTCCAAGTCTCTCACGTTCTGGATTCAGATTCGGACTGCACAGACACACCTGACTCAAAACGCACACAAGTTTTTCATACAAACTCCGAATTGGGTGATTCTTTTTTTGTTGGAAACTAGATTTCGTGCACTTTCCAACCCAATTGGAATCACCTTCAAATTCGTCCGGAGTGTTGAGTTGTGGACGAAACAATCTGATGCTGCAGCAGAATCCGAGTCAAACTACAAGTCCAAAGGTGTTACATCACCTCCACTTGGGCCCATTGGCCTTGTACGACCTAGATTTAGTTTTAGGCTGCCTTGGGACGTCCTCCCACCTCCTTGGCCGTCACCCCTTGCTCCTATATAAGTAGATCCATCTAGTAGCTTTTCCTTGGGATTTGTTTAGTTAAAAGTTAGCCATTGCAACTTCGTGTACTTCGTTTGTGTCCAACGACCAGACCAAGACCGCTTACGGATCCCCACCTTTATCAATACTTCATATATACTCGCAATATTCAGATTGCTTTTATCATATTCTTGCTTGTTCTTCGATTGCTTGCAGGAATAGACCTTCGTGGTCAGGTTGATTGTGCTCCAGCGTGGTCAATAACCTTTCGGAGTTGGTTTAGCGATTGCTAAGGCGCAACGTCGTGCACGTTTGTAGTCGGATCGTCAAAGTCATCTTCACCAAATTGATAGTTATCATCTCATCGAAAGATCGGGACACCCCCGCCTCTATCAAGTGGTATCAGTTTTCAGGTTGCTCGGTGAGATTTTACAGTTTTTCATAGTTTAGATCGCATCTGTCATTCATACCTACAGTCCATGAAAAAGCCATAAAAAAAGTTAGATCTGTTCATCATTTATCCAAGCCAGTCCGAGCCTTTGCAATTTTCTATTCATTGCTTGCATAGTTGAATTATCGGTTGCATCGTCGTGTTAGTTGCTGGTCTTAGTGTCTAGTTCCTTTAGAGTTTCGAGTTCTGTTCACATTAGTCACGCCGCAGCTGCATCATTATCCCTTCCGCTGTCCACCATTCCATCCATTAATTTCCACCACGTGCTACGCACTGTTCATTGTCATAATCATAGTTGAGGTCATTCACATCTTCGCCTGATCCAATCTGCATCTTATCTAGTTTGTCTTGGAAAGAGGGAGAAAAAAAAGATAGAGGAAAAAAAAAGAGAGGAAAAAAATAAGAAAAAGAGAGAAGAAAAAGAAAAAAAAGCGTGAGAAAAAAAAAGAGAGAAGAAAAAAAAATCGGATCTATCTAGAATCAATCTCGTACCTGAATTCGGATTGGAATCTGTTTTGCGCACTGTTCAGTAAAACAGGTGTATCTTTCTCATACGAAGTCCGTTTTGGCTTCGTGAGTACTCAAATTGAAGCTAGCGACGAGCCGCATCTAAATAGTTGCAGAAGCTTGTTCAATATTTGACACCTCAAAATCGGCTTCTAAATAGGTCTTTTTGCCCTCTGAAGTTCGTGAACACAGCTTGTTCCAATTTTTTAGGCCAGTTTTAGAATTCTTTGACTCCTCATATCAACTCGGAATTGAGTGATTCTTTTTGCATTGGAAAGCTTGAGTTAGTAGCATTCTTTGAAAGAATTTATCAGAAAATTGTCTCAAACTTTTCAAGAGGAAAGTTGGAGAGAGAGTTGTTGTATATCCTGCTTGGCAGTTGTTTTTCATCATTATCTTCACTGCCGTTGTGATCTTCACTTATATCTTGCTGTCAAGAGCTACTTAGTATCCTTCATTGATGCTAGTTGTGCTACGCCGTGACCTCATTAGTGTTCTAGGCTCGCGTCTCTTGTCCGGTCTAGCCTAGGACCAGCATAGTACCGTCGTTGAGCGTTTATTCAACATTGCATCTTTGAATTGATTATTGCTAATCTTTTGCTACCATATATAGCCAACCCAGCTCCACATATTTCTACACCGTGTATACGTATGCTCCCCTGGCAATCGCTTTACTCAATATTCGGAGTTACTTGACACCGCTGGTTGCCGATCACCGCCTGTTGCATGGTAAGAAGTTGTAAGACATTGATATTTGCTTTACTGTGAGCGTTTTACCACCACATCCTAGTAGTTATAGGAACATTATTTTTGGGTTTTGTTTCTTGTTCTACTAATCATGACAGGATCCAGAGTCAATTCATGGGCTTTGTCGATCGCGGGAGACGTGCCACCACCTTTGCAAATACCACAACCGTCACGAGAGGTGCACAAACATCCAAATGCACATGATTAGGTTAATGTATCTATACCACCATTTAATGGCCGTTTTAAACCTGCTTTATATATTGAATGGGAGTTCGACATAAAAAATATATTTGCTTCCCATAATTTCAATGAACATAAAAAGGTTAAGGTTGCGGTTGGTTCTTTCACTGGTTATGCTTTGGTTTGGTGGAGTGAATATTGTCGGTTACACCCTGATTATATACCTACTACTTGGGATGATTTGAAACTTGCCATGCGACATACTTTCGTCCCTGCTTATTATACTCGTGACATGATTAAGAAGTTGCAACACTTAAAACAAGGTAGTGAAACTGTAACAAAATATTATGATGATTTACAAACTACCTTGTTGCATTCCTCTTTAGAAGAAAGTGAAGATGATTTTATGGATAGATTTTGGGGAGGATTAAACCGCGATATTCAAGAGATACTAATTCATGAAGAGTGTTATCCTATTGATGAGGACATCAATACAATTGTTACACCCACAGCCCCTGCTGCTATACATACTGGACCAATTACTAGAGCTCGTGCACGCCAACTAAATTACCAGGTACTTTCGTTTCTTGGTAATGATTCTAATGTTCATGAGAATATGATGCTGCCTAAATTGGATACATTTGTTTTGCTTACAAATGAAGGGCCTAGCTTGGAGAAGGATGAACATTGGAGCAAGAACAAGCATGGAGATGATGGCATGCGCAAGGGAAACAAGAACGGAGTTACAAGTGATGATTTCAGGACTTTGAAGCCACCATAATGGGTGCATGAAGCCTTGGACGAAATATACAAGATGCCACTTCATAAATTTCGTCCCGAGGCTATTTTAGGTGCTGCGTCACCTTATTATTGGGCCAGGCCCATGTAATTTCGAAATACATAAGTATAGGCTATTTTTAGAGTCCGTATGTGTGGGGAAACAAGAGATAGGGTTGATTTCGGACCCCTCCACCAAGGGCCACGAAATTTCCCCCCCTCTTCCTCCATATATACAGCCCTTAGGGCATCGTTTAGACTTTGGGTTTTGTTTAGATTAAAAGTTCGCCATAGCTGCAACTTCGCGTACTTCGTTTGTGTTCAACGACCAGACAAAGGCGTCACAGAACCCCACCTTGATCAATAAAGCTTTCATCTTATATTCGCAATATCCAGATTGCAATCTTAGTTTCTTGCTTGTTCTTCGTTTGCTCGCAGGAAACAGACCTTCGTGGTCAGGTTGATCGTGCTCCGGCGTGGTCAATAACCTCTCGGAGTTGGTTTAGCGATTGCTAAGGCGCGACGTCCTCGCACGTTCGTAGTCGGATCGTCAAAGTCGACTTCCACCAAAGCAAAATCCACCATCTCATCGAAAGACGGGACACCTTTGCCTCTATCAATTTGCTTCCCATAATTTTGATGAACATAAAAAGGTTAAGGTTGCGGTTGGTTCTTTCACTGGTTATGCTTTGGTTTGGTGGAGTGAATATTGTCGGTTACACCCTGATTATATACCTACTACTTGGGATGATTTGAAACTTGCCATGCGACATACTTTCGTCCCTGCTTATTATACTCGTGACATGATTAAGAAGTTGCAACACTTAAAACAAGGTAGTGAAACTGTAACAAAATATTATGATGATTTACAAACTACCTTGTTGCATTCCTCTTTAGAAGAAAGTGAAGATGATTTTATGGATAGATTTTGGGGAGGATTAAACCGTGATATTCAAGAGATACTAATTCATGAAGAGTGTTATCCTATGGACCATTTGTTTCATCTTGCTTGCAAAGCTGAACAGGAAATAAAACGACGTGTTGGCCACGAGGAGAACAAGCGCACGGTGCACATTCCAAGAGTTGATATGATTGTTCCTTCAACTACTAGGCATACTATGACAACCACATCCGTTGTTGTCAGGACTACATCACCTCCACCGTGTGACACATCGCCCTCGAGAGTGGCTACATCATCTGAGTTGATCATAAGAGGTAATGACAAAGGTACTGATCTTCCATCTCTACATGAGAATGATGAATGCCTTGTCAATTTGAATGCACCATCTGATGAGCTACCCACTACTTTGATCACACCACCTATTTTAGAGGACTACGTTGATAATTTGACTTTGCCATGTGATCAAACAATTGAAATACCAACAATTTTGAGTGCACCCATTGAATTAACTATTGATGCAAAAGAACCAATGTTTAATCATTTTGATATGACCTCTAATCTTGGTGATGATTCTGTGTTGAATGACTTATTGCATGTTTGCTTATTTAAGCATGTTGTAGCATGTAAATTTGATGCAAGTACGGTTTATTCACCAATGTTGGGATGGTTTAATGATGAACATTGTCAATCTTTTGAAATGAATAAGAGCTTCACTTATATGTGCAAACTGAGTTGCAATATTTTCATGCCTTCTACTTCTTGTGCTAATTTTTTGGCTTTAGATTTTATGAACTATGCAAGTTACTCATCTATTCAAGTGTCATATATGCAAAAATCAAGGGAAGTAAAAATGGATGACATATACATATACAACATGTACACCTTGTCTCTTTTGTTAGCCACATTTCAGATTAAGCAACGCCGAGGACGGCTGTATTTTCAAGAAGGGGAGGATGATGAGGACATGACTACCTTGGATATGACCAAAAATATTGCATATATGCATATTTGTCAGGTGATTTCTAATGCAAACTATTCAATAATCTATTTATGTTATCCAGAACAAAAATACTTCACACACTTTTGTGTTTTGTCTAATTGCAGGTGTATGGGACATTTGTACAATCCACATATGAAGATAAGGAAGAAAGAGATGTTTATTTGCTGTCCAAAAAGTTCTCTCACGTCACTTTTGGCCCAAGGGAAGATAGAGTCCAAGTCTCTCACGTTCTGGATTCAGATTCGGACTGCACAGACACACCTGACTCAAAACGCACACAAGTTTTTCATACAGACTCCGAATTGGGTGATTCTTTTTTTTTGGAAACTAGATTTCGTGCACTTTCCAACCCAATTGGAATCACCTTCAAATTCGTCCGGAGCGTTGAGTTGTGGACGAAACAATCTGATGCTGCAGCAGAATCCGAGTCAAACTACAAGTCCAAAGGTGTTACATCACCTCCACTTGGGCCCATTGGCCTTGTACGACCTAGATTTAGTTTTAGGCTGCCTTGGGACGTCCTCCCACCTCCTTGGCCGCCACCCCTTGCTCCTATATAAGTAGATCCATCTAGTAGCTTTTCCTTGGGATTTGTTTAGTTAAAAGTTAGCCATTGCAACTTCGTGTACTTCGTTTGTGTCCAACGACCAGACCAAGACCGCTTACGGATCCCACCTTTATCAATACTTCATATATACTCGCAATATTCAGATTGCTTTTATCATATTCTTGCTTGTTCTTCGATTGCTTGTAGGAATAGACCTTCGTGGTCAGGTTGATTGTGCTCCATCGTGGTCAATAACCTTTCGGAGTTGGTTTAGCGATTGCTAAGGCGCAACGTCGTGCATGTTTGTAGTCGGATCGTCAAAGTTATCTTCACCAAATCGATAGTTATCATCTCATCGAAAGATCGGGACACCCCCGCCTCTATCAGGCAAGATGACATGATGTAGAGTGATAAACTCAAGAAATATGATATAAACCCCATCTTTTTGTCCTCGATGGCAACAATACAATACATGCCTAGCTGCCCCTACTGTCACTGGCAAAGGACACCGCACGATTGAACCCAAAGCTAAGCACTTCTCTCATTGCAAGAAAGATCAATCTAGTAGGCCAAACCAAACTGATAATTCGAAGAGACTTGCAAAGATATCAAATCATCCATATAAGAATTCAAAGAAGAATCAAATATTGTTCATAGATAATCTTAATCACAAACCCACAATTCATCGGATCTTGGCAAACACACCGCAAAAGAATTACATCGAATAGATCTCCAAGAACATCGCTGGGAACTTTGTATCGAGATCCAAAGAGAGAGAAGAAGCCATCTAGCTAATTACTATGGACCTGAAGGTCTGTGGTAAACTACTCACACATCATCGGAGAGGCTATGGTGTTGATGTAGAAGCCCTCCGTGATCGAATCCCCCTCCGTCAGATCGCCGAAAAAGGTTCCCAGATGGGATCTCACGGGTACAGAAGGTTGCGGTGGTGGAAAAAGTGGATTCATGGCTCCCCTAGATATTTTCAGGGTATAAGAGTCTATATAGGCGAAAGAAGTAGGTCGGTGGAGCTACGAGGGGCCCACGAGGGTGGGGGGCGCGCCGCCCTACCTCGTGGCCGCCTCGTTGCTTCCTTGACCTCCACTCCAAGTCTCCTGGATTGAGTTTGTTCCAAAAAAGATCCTCGCGAAGGTTTCATTCCATTTGGATTCTATTTGGTATTCCTTTTCTACGAAACACTGAAATAGGCAAAAAACAACAACTGGCACTGGGCGTCCGGTTAATAGGTTAGTCCCAAAAATAATATAAAAGTGCATATTAAAGACCATTAAACATCCAAAACAAATAATATAATAGCATGAAACAATCAAAAATTATAGATATGTTGGAGACATATCAATATCCCAATCTTAACTCCGACTCGTCCTCGAGTAGGTAAATGATAAAAACAGAATTTTTGATGTGGAATGCTACCTTACATAATTCTCAATGTAATTTTCTTTATTTTGGCATGAATATTTGATAGACGCAGGGGTGTCCCGATCTTTCGATGAGATGGTAACTATCGATTTGGTGGAGACGACTTTGACGATCCGACTACAAACGTGCACGATGTTGCGCCTTAGCAATCGCTAAACCAATCTCCAGAGGTTATTGACCACGCCGGTGCACGATCAACCTGACCACGAAGGTCTATTCCTGCAAGCAATCGAAGAACGAGCAAGAATATGATAAAAGTAATCTGAATATTGCAAATATGTATGAAGTATTGATAAAGGTGGGGATCCGAAAGCGGTCTTGGTCTGGTCGTTGGACACAAACAAAGTACACGAAGTTGCGTTGGCTAACTTTTAACTAAACAAATCCCAAGGAAAAGCTACTAAATGGATCTACTTATATAGGAGCAAGGGGTGGCGGCCAAGGAGGTGGGAGGACGTCCCAAGGCAGCCTAAAACTAAATCTAGGTCGTACAAGGCCAATGGGCCCAAGTGGAGGTGATGTAACACCTTTGGACTTGTAGTTTGACTCGGATTCTGCTGCAGCATCATATTGTTTCGTCCACAACTCAACGCTCCGGACGAATTTGAAGGTGATTCCAATTGGGTTGGAAAGTGCACGAAATCTAGTTTCCAACAAAAAAAGAATCACCCAATTCGGAGTCCGTATGAAAAACTTATGTGCGTTTTGAGTCAGGTGTGTCTGTGCAGTCCGAATCTGAATCCAGAACGTGAGAGACTTGGACTCTATCTTCTCTTGGGCCAAAAGTGACGTGAGAGAACTTTTTGGACAGCAAATAAACATCTCTTTCTTCCTTATCTTCATATGTGGATTGTACAAATGTCCCATACACCTGCAATTAGACAAAACACAAAAGTGTGTGAAGTATTTTTGTTCTGGATAACATAAATAGATTATTGAATAGTTTGCACTAGAAATCACCTGACAAATATGCATATATGCAATATTTTTGGTCATATCCAAGGTAGTCCTGTCCTCATCATCCTCCCCTTCTTGAAAATAAAGCCGGCCTCGGCGTTGCTTAATCTGAAATGTGGCTAACAAAAGAGACAAGGTGTACATGTTGTATATGTATATGTTATCCATTTTTACTTCCCTTGATTTTTGCATATATGACACATGAATAGATGAGTAACTTGCATAGTTCATAAAATCTAAAGCCAAAAAATTAGCACAAGAAGTAGAAGGCATGAAAATATTGCAACTCAGTTTGCACATATAAGTGAAGCTCTTATTCATTTCAAAAGATTGACAATGTTCATCATTAAACCATCCCAACATTGGTGAATAAACCTTACTTGCATCAAATTTACATGCTACAACATGCTTAAATAAGCAAACATGCAATAAGTCATTCAACACAGAATCATCACCAAGATTAGAGGTCATATCAAAATGATTAAACATTGGTTCTTTTGCATCAATAGTTAATTCAATGGTTGCACTCAAAATTGTTGGTATTTCAGTTGTTTGATCACATGGCAAAGTCAAATTATCAACGTAGTCCTCTAAAATAGGTGGTGTGATCAAAGTAGTGGGTAGCTCATCAGATGGTGCATTCAAATTGACAAGGCATTCATCATTCTCATGTAGAGATGGAAGATCAGTACCTTTGTCATTACCTCTTATGATCAACTCAGATGATGTAGCCACTCTCGGGGGCGATGTGTCACATGGTGGAGGTGATGTAGTCCTGACAACAACGGATGTGGTTGTCATAGTATGCCTAGAAGTTGAAGGAACAATCATATCAACTCTTGGAATGTGCACCGTGCGCTTGTTCTCCTCGTGGCCAACACGTCGTTTTATTTCCTGTTCAGCTTTGCAAGCAAGATGAAACAAATGGTCCATAGGATAACACTCTTCATGAATTAGTATCTCTTGAATATCACGGTTTAATCCTCCCCAAAATCTATCCATAAAATCATCTTCACTTTCTTCTAAAGAGGAATGCAACAAGGTAGTTTGTAAAACATCATAATATTTTGTTACAGTTTCACTACCTTGTTTTAAGTGTTGCAACTTCTTAATCATGTCACGAGTATAATAAGCAGGGACGAAAGTATGTCGCATGGCAAGTTTCAAATCATCCCAAGTAGTAGGTATATAATCAGGGTGTAACCGACAATATTCACTCCACCAAACCAAAGCATAACCAGTGAAAGAACCAACCGCAACCTTAACCTTTTTATGTTCATCGAAATTATGGGAAGCAAATATATTTTTTATGTCGAACTCCCATTCAATATATAAAGCAGGTTTAAAACGGCCATTAAATGGTGGTATAGATACATTAACCTGATCATGTGCACTTGGATGTTTGTGCACCTCTCGTGACGGTTGTGGTATTTGCAAAGGTGGTGGCACGTCTCCCGCGATCGACAAAGCCCATGAATTGACTCTGGATCCTGTCATGATTAGTAGAACAAGAAACAAAACCCAAAAATAATGTTCCTATAACTACTAGGATGTGGTGGTAAAACGCTCACAGTAAAGCAAATATCAATGTCTTACAAATTCTTACCATGCAGCAGGCGGTGATCGGCAACCAGCGGTGTCAAGTAACTCCGAATATTGAGTAAAGCGATTTACAGGGGAGCGTACGTATACACGGTGTATAAATATGTGGAGCTGGGTTGGCTATATATGGTAGCAAAAAATTAGCAATAATCAATTCAAAGATGCAATGTTGAATAAACGTTCAACGACGGTACTGTGCTGGTCCTAGGCTAGACCGGACTAGAGACGCGAGCCTAGAACACTAATGAGGTCACGGCATAGCACAACTAGCATCAATGAAGGATAAGTAGCTCTGGACAGCAAGATATAAGTGAAGATCACAACGACAGTAAAGATAATGATGAATAACAACTGCCAAGCAGGATATATAACAACTCTCTCTCCAACTTTCCTCTTTAAAAGTTTGCTACTAACTCAAGCTTTCCAATGCAAAAAGAATCACTCAATTCTGAATTGATATGAGGAGTCAAAGAATTCTAAAACTGGCCTGAAAAACTGGAACAAACTGTATGCGTGAACTTCGGAGGGCAAAAAGACCTATTTAGAAGCTGATTTTGAGACGCGAAATATTGAACTAGCTTTTGCAACTATTGGGATGTGTCTAGTCGCTAGCTTTAATTTGAGTACTTGTGGAGCCAAAACGGAGTTCGTATGAGGAAGTTATGCCTTTTTTACTGAACAATGCACAAAACAGATTCCAGTCCTAATTCAACTACGAGATTGAGTCTAGATAGATCCGAATTTTGTTTTTTTTTCTCTTCTCTTTTTTTTCTCACACTTTTTTTTTCTTTTCCTTTCTTTTTTTTCTCTGACTTTTTTTTACTTTTTCTCTAACTTTTTTTTCTCTGACTTTTTTTCTCTCTCTTTTTTTCTCCCTCTTTCCAAGACAAACTAGATAAGATGCAGATTGGATCAGGCGAAGATGTGAATGACCTCAACTATGATTATGACAATGAACAGTGCGTAGCACGTGGTGGAAATTAATAGATGGGATGGTGGACGGCGGAAGGGATAATGATGCAGCGGCGGCGTGACTAATGTGAACAGAACTCGAAACTCTAAAGGAACTAGACACTAAGACCAGCAACTGACACGATGATGCAACCGATAATTCAACTATGCAAGCAATGAATAGAAAATTGCAAACGCTCAGACTGGCTTGGATAAAGGATGAACAGATCTAACTTTTTTTGTGGCTTTTTCATGGACTATAGGTATGAATGACAGATGCGATCTAAACTATGAAAAACTGTAAAATCTCACCGAGCAACCTGAAAACTGATACCACTTGATAGAGGCAGGGGTGTCCCGATCTTTCGATGAGATGGTAACTATCGATTTGGTGGAGACGACTTTGACGATCCGACTACAAACGTGCACGATGTTGCGCCTTAGCAATCGCTAAACCAATCTCCAGAGGTTATTGACCACGCCGGTGCACGATCAACCTGACCACGAAGGTCTATTCCTGCAAGCAATCGAAGAACGAGCAAGAATATGATAAAAGTAATCTGAATATTGCAAATATGTATGAAGTATTGATAAAGGTGGGGATCCGAAAGCGGTCTTGGTCTGGTCGTTGGACACAAACAAAGTACACGAAGTTGCGTTGGCTAACTTTTAACTAAACAAATCCCAAGGAAAAGCTACTAAATGGATCTACTTATATAGGAGCAAGGGGTGGCGGCCAAGGAGGTGGGAGGACGTCCCAAGGCAGCCTAAAACTAAATCTAGGTCGTACAAGGCCAATGGGCCCAAGTGGAGGTGATGTAACACCTTTGGACTTGTAGTTTGACTCGGATTCTGCTGCAGCATCATATTGTTTCGTCCACAACTCAACGCTCCGGACGAATTTGAAGGTGATTCCAATTGGGTTGGAAAGTGCACGAAATCTAGTTTCCAACAAAAAAAGAATCACCCAATTCGGAGTCCGTATGAAAAACTTATGTGCGTTTTGAGTCAGGTGTGTCTGTGCAGTCCGAATCTGAATCCAGAACGTGAGAGACTTGGACTCTATCTTCTCTTGGGCCAAAAGTGACGTGAGAGAACTTTTTGGACAGCAAATAAACATCTCTTTCTTCCTTATCTTCATATGTGGATTGTACAAATGTCCCATACACCTGCAATTAGACAAAACACAAAAGTGTGTGAAGTATTTTTGTTCTGGATAACATAAATAGATTATTGAATAGTTTGCACTAGAAATCACCTGACAAATATGCATATATGCAATATTTTTGGTCATATCCAAGGTAGTCCTGTCCTCATCAATATTCCGATCCAAAAGATTCAAGACAGAAGTTTAGTATTGACATAAAAATAATAATACTTCAAGCATACTAATAAAGCAATCATGTCTTCTAAAAATAACATGGCCAAAGAAAGTTATCCCTACAAAATCGTATAGTCTAGCTATGCTCTATCTTCTTCACACAAAATATTTAAATCATGCACAACCCCGATGACAAGCCAAGCAATTTTTCCATACTTTTGATGTTCTCAAACTTTTCAACTTTCACACAATACATGAGCATGAGCCATGGACATAGCACTATAGGTGGAATAGAATGGTGGTTGTGGAGAAGACAAAAATGAGAAGATAGTCTCACATCAACTAGGCGTATCAATGGGCTATGGAGATGCCCATCAATAGATATCAATGTGAGTGAGTAGGGATTGCCATGCAACGGATGCACTAGAGCTATAAGTGTATGAAAGCTCAACAAAATAAACTAAGTGGGTGTGCATCCAACTTGCTTTCTCACGAAGACCATCATTGGAATATACAAGCCAAGTTCTGTAATGAAAAATTCCCACTAGTATATGAAAGTAACCAAATAGGAGACTCTCTATCATGAAGATCATGGTGCTACTTTGAAGCACAAGTGTGGAAAAAGGATAGTAGCATTGCCCCTTCTCTCTTTTTCTCTCATTTTTTTAGTTGGGCCTTTTTTTCTCTTTTTTTGCCTCTTTTTTGGGCCATTTGCATTTCTGTCCCTAACTCGAAACACCTAATCAAATATACCCCTAATTCGAAAGCCTGCTCAAATTTGCCCCTCCGCCGTTAGGTGCCCTTATAGAAATGCCCTTCTGCCCCGTTACCGTCCGGTCAAACAGCTTTGACCGTCTTGAAAAAATAGCAAAAAAATCTAAAAAATCTAAAATTTTGTGAGATCGAAGATACTCATGTGCCCAAGGTGCATGCAAATTTTAGTGCTATTTGGACATTCCACGAGCTCGTGGCGAGGAAAAACAATTAATCTGCACGCTTGTGAACAATAAATTTGAAATAAAATAGCAAGAAAATTTAAAAAAATATGAAATTTTTTGGCATCAAAGTGGCTTGGGTGCACAAGGTGCTTGCAAGTTTTTGTGATCAAATGACATGCGAGGAGCTCTAGCAAGAAAAAACAAAATAGTCATTTTTTTCTCAAGTTTTTTCCCGAGCAAAATTTTGTTTTTTTTCTCCACAAGGCCCTCTAATGTCCAAACACAACAAAAATTTGCACGCAGCTTGCAGACCCGAGCCTCTTTGATGCCAAAAAATTTCATATTTTTTGAATTTTCTTGCTATTTTTTTGAATTTACTATTCATAGGCTTACATATTTATTGTTTTTCCTCTGACACGAGCTCCTGGAATGTACAAACAGCATGAAACTTTGCACGCACCTTGCGAACCTGAGTATCTTTGATCCCACAAATTTTCAGATTTTTTAGAATTGCTTTGCTATTTTTTCAGGACGGTCAAATCCCTTTGACCGCCTTTGACCTGCTTTGACCGGATGGTAACGACACAGAAGGGTATTTCTGTAAGTGCACCAAATGGCGGAGGGGCAAATTTGAGCAGGCTATGAAATTAGGGGTAAATCTGAGAGTGGGCGCAAATTAGGGGCATAGATGTAAATGTCCCCTTTTTTCGTCCAAAATCTCATCCTGACTTGTGGGGGAATCATAGTCTCCATCATCCTTTCCTCACATGGGACAATGCTCTAATAATGACGATCATCACACTTTTATTTACTTACAACTCAAGAATTACAACTCGATACTTAGAACAAAATATGACTCTATGTGAAAGCTTCCGGCGGTGTACCGGGTTATGCAATGAATCAAGAGTGACATGTATGAAAGAATTATGAAAGGTGGCTTTGCGACAAATACGATGTCATGTACATGATCATGCAAAGCAATATGACAATGATGAAGCGTTTCATAATAAATGGAACGGTGGAAAGTTGCATGCCAATATATTTCGGAATGGCTATGGAAATGCCATAATAGGTAGGTATGGTGGCTGTTTTGAGTAAGGTATATGGTGGGTTTATGGTACCCGCGCAAGTTGCGCGGTACTAGAGAGGCTAACAATGGTGGAAGGGTGAGAGTGCGTATAATCCATGGGCTCAACATTAGTCATAAAGAACTCACATACTTATTGCAAAAATTTATTAGTTATCGAAACAAAGTACTACGCGCATGCTCCTAGGGGGATAGATTGGTAGTAAAAGACCATCGCTCGTCCCCGACCGCCACTCATAAGGAAGACAATCAGTAAATAAATCATGCTCCAACTTCATCACATAACGGTTCACTATACGTGCATGCTACAGGAATCACAAACTTTAACACAAGTATCTCTAAAATTCACAACTACCCAACTAGAATGATTCTAATATTACCATCTTCATATCTCAAAACAATCATAAAGTACCAAACTTCCCATAGTAGTCAATGCACTCTATATGGAAGTTTTTATTATACCCATCTTGGATGCCTATCATATTAGGACTAATTTCATAACCAAAGCAAATTACCATGCTGTTCTAAAAGACTCTCAAAATAATATAAGTGAAGCATGAGAGATCAATAATTTCTATAAAATAAATCCACCACCGTGCTCTAAAAAGATATAAGTGAAGCACTAGAGCAAAATTATCTAGCTCAAAAGATATAAGTGAAGCACATAGAGTATTCTAATAAATTCTGATTCATGTGTGTCTCTCCAAAAGGTATGTACAGCAAGGATGATTGTGGTAAACTAAAAAGCAAAGACTCAAAATATACAAGACGCTCCAAGCAAAACACATATCATGTGGTGAATAAAAATATAGCCTCAAGTAAAGTTACTAATAGATGAAGACGAAAGAGGGGATGCCTTCTGGAGCATCCCCAATCTTAGGCTTTTGGTTGTCCATGAATTTTATCTTAGGGTGCCTTGGGCATCCCCAAGCTTAGGCTCTTGCCACTCCTTGTTCCAAAATCCATCAAATATTTACCCAAAAACTTGAAAACTTCACAACACAAAACTCAACAGAAAATCTCATGAGCTCCGTTAGTATAAGAAAACAAACCACCACTTTAAGGTACTGTAATGAACTCATTCTTTATTTATATTAGTGTTAAACCTACTTTATTCCAACTTCTCTATGGTTCATACCTCCCGATACTAGCCATAGATTCATCAAAATAAGCAAACAACACACGAAAAACAGAATCTGTCAAAAACAGAACAGTATGTTGTAATCTGTAGGTTTCGAATACTTCTGTAACTCCAAAAATCCTAAGAAATTAGGACATCCTAAATAATTTGTATATTGATCTACCGCAGTTGGAGTTGGTATTTTATCGCTCTCTGGTAAAAACTAAAATTACTCTCGTGAGTGCATACTTGCTGTTTTTTTCAGCAAGATCAAATAACAATCATCCAAGAAGATCCTAAAGGCATTACTTGGCATAAACACTAATTAAAACATAAAAAACACAATAATAACAGAGGATGTATGATTTATTTATTACTAAAAAGGAACAAAAAGCTAGGAACAAAAATAAAATTGGGTTGCCTCCCAACAAGCGCTATCGTTTAACGCCCCTAACTAGGCATAAAAACAAGGATAGATCTAGGTATTGTCATCTTTGGTATGCAATCCATATGTGGCTCTCATAATAGATTCATAAGGTAATTTAATTTTCTTTCTAGGAAAGTGTTCCATGCCTTTCCTTAATGGAAATTGGAATCTAATATTTCCTTCTTTCAAGTTAATAATTGCACCAATCGTTCTGTGGAAAGGTCTACCAAGAATAATAGGACATGTAGGATTGTAATCTATATCAAGAACAATGAAATCTATGGGAACATCATTCCTATTTGCAACAATAATAGCATCATTAATCTTTCCCATAGTTTTCTTAATGGTGGAATCCGCGAGATGCAAATTTAAAGAACAATCATCAAATTCACGGAAACCTAGCACATCACACAAAGTTTTTGGAATCGTGGAAACACTAGCACCCAAATCACATAAAGAATAGTATTCATGATCTTTAATCTTAATTTAAATAGTAGGTTCTCACTCATCATAAAATTTTCTAGGGACAGAAACTTCTAGTTCAAGCTTTTCTTTATGGGATTGCCTTAAAGCGTCAACGATGTGTTTGGTAAAGGCTTTATTTTGATCATAAGCATGAGGAGAATTTAGCACGGATTGGAATAAGGAAATACAATCTATCAAAGAGCAATTATCATAATTAAATTCCTTGAAATCTAAAATAGTGGTTTCATTGCTATGTAAAGTTTGACCTCTTCAATCCCACTTTTATTAATTTTTGCATCAAGATCTAAAAACTCCAAATCATTGGGACACCTTTGAACTAAAGTTGACTCATCTCCAGTCCCATCTTTATCAAGATTCATATTAGCAAACAAAGATTTAATAGGGGACACACCAATCACTTTTAGATCTTCATCATTATTATCATGAAAACTAGAAGAACACGCTTTCACAAAAGCAATCTTTCTTAGCACACATCCTAGCGGTTCTTTCTTTGCACTCATCAATGGAAATTATCATGGCTTTGAGAGACTCATTGATATCTTGGTTAGGTGGAATAGATCTAAGTTTCAAAGAATCAACATCAAGAGAAATTCTATCCACATTCCTAGCCAACTCATCAATCTTAAGCAATTTTTTCAATCAAAGCATGATGGCATGATGAGGACTTTGAAGCCACCATACTGGACCAGAGGGCATGATGAGGACATCAATACAATTGTTACACCCACAACCCCTGCTGCTATACATACTGGACCAATTACTAGAGCTCGTGCACGCCAACTAAGTTACCAGGTACTTTCGTTTCTTGGTAATGATTCTAATGTTCATGAGAATATGATGCTGCCTAAATTGGATACATTTGTTTTGCTTACAAATGAAGGGTCTAGCTTGGAGAAGGATGAACATTGGAGCAAGAACAAGCATGGAGATGATGGCATGCGCAAGGGGAACAAGAACGGAGTTACAAGTGATGATTTCAGGACTTTGAAGCCACCATAATGGGTGCATGAAGCCTTGGACGAAATATACAAGATGCCACTTCATAAATTTCGTCCCGAGGCTATTTTAGGTGCTGCGTCACCTTATTATTGGGTCAGGCCCATGTAATTTCGAAATACATAAGTATAGGCTATTTTTAGAGTCCGTATGTGTGGGGAAACAAGAGATAGGGTTGATTTCGGACCCCTCCACCAAGGGCCACGAAATTCCCCCCCTCTTCCTCCATATATACAGCCCTTAGGGCATCGTTTAGACTTTGGGTTTTGTTTAGATTAAAAGTTCGCCATAGCTGCAACTTCGCGTACTTCGTTTGTGTTCAACGACCAGACAAAGGCGTCACAGAACCCCACCTTGATCAATAAAGCTTTCATCTTATATTCGCAATATCCAGATTGCAATCTTAGTTTCTTGCTTGTTCTTCGTTTGCTCGCAGGAAACAGACCCTCGTGGTCAGGTTGATCGTGCTCCGGCGTGGTCAATAACCTCTCGGAGTTGGTTTAGCGATTGCTAAGGTGCGACGTCCTCACACGTTCGTAGTCGGATCGTCAAAGTCGACTTCCACCAAAGCGATATCCATCATCTCATCGAAAGACGGGACACCTTTGCCTCTATCAAGTGGTATCAGATTTCCAGGTTGCTCGGTGAGATTTTACAGTTTTTCGTAGTTTAGATCGAGTCTGTTCTTCATACCTACAGTCCACGAAAAAGCCACAAAAAAAATTAGGGTTAGTTCATCATATCCGAACCAATCTGAGCCTTTGCATAATCTTTTTAGGGTTTTGCTTTGTTGAATTTGCGGTTGCATCGTCGTGTCTAGTTGCTGGTCTTAGAGTCTAGTCTTTTAGAGTTTCGAGTTCTGGTCATAAGTTGTCACGCCGCCGCCGCACCATCATCATCACCCCTGCCATCTACCACCACCACTTATCCGCCACCGCTTCGAATCCGTATCCATATACCACCACAGCTGTCATATACCACCACCGCTGCCATCTACCACCATATATCCACCACCAATCCGAGTTCTTGTCATATTAGGTTTGTTTTCGAGATCCATCTAGATTCCGATTCGTGTTTCCTTGCCGGAGTAGGTTTCGGAAAAAAAAAACGGGTAGCCACGCTCCGTTTAGGCCCAAAATTTTTCGAAAACGCATTTTTCGAAAAATTTTCTGGCTATCCTATTTTTAGGTGTTTCTGAGTGTTTTGAGACAGGTGCCATTATAGGAAGTTTTTTTTGACCCGTTTCCAGTTTTTGGGTCCGGGCAGTCAAAAAAAAAATTGGTCAAAAAAATTTTCGTGCCCATCCTGTCAGTTTGAGCTAAGAAGAGTTTTGAGACACTCGCCATTATAGTGATTTTTCGCAAAAAAAAAGCAGCGCAAAAAAAAAGAGCGCAAAAAAAAGAGCGAAAAAAAAATTCCAGAGTGTGCTTTTCCCTTGTTTACGTGCCGCGCCGTGATTTTGTTAGTGTTCTAGGCTCGCGTCTCTAGCACAGTCTAGCCTAGGACCAGCACAGTACCGTCGTTGAGCGTTTATTCAACTTTGCATCTCTGAATTGATTATTGCTGACCCTTTTTGCTACCATATTATAAGCCTTCCCAGCTCCACATACATCTACGTCGTGCGTTTGACTCTCCCTGGTAATCGCTCTATCCAAGCTTTGAGAGTTTTTGACTACAACGGTTGCCGATCACCGCCTGCTGCTGGGTAAGAACTGGTAAGAATTTGAGATTTGCTTGACGGATTTGTGACACCCACCACCACCACTTGTTCGTAGTCTGTAGGATCATATTCTTGTGTGTTTCTATTGCTGCTAACCATGCCAGGATCACAAGCCGACGAGATTGACTGGGAGAATTTATCGAACAAGGAGCTTCATGATAAGTTTCAGCAAATGATGACTGAACAGGTGCAAGATGTGCTGAACAATTTTGAAGAGGCCATGCAGAAGATCACTGGCCTTGAGAAGACGTTCGAAACAAAGCTCGATAACAAGTTTAATGAATTGCTCGCGCGTCTTCCACCACCACCACCCGCTGCACCTAACGCACCTCTCCAACAACAACAACAACGACTACCTCCACGTCGCGAAGCAGACCTCCGCCGAGCAAGCCGTGCTCCTCTTGCGTTTGGCCAAACTGTTGGTGCTGCTGTTGATACTTCTGTGGCTCCTGCTGCTGATGCGGAGGAGGATGATTATGTGGGAGATTATGAGGATGAGGTTGATCAAAATCAACACTACGTGCAGCCACCTGTACCGCCACCAGCAGGTCGACCTCAGGTATATATTCGTAATGGTAGGCCTGCACCACCACCTCAGGTACGAGATGATGTCCATATTCCTAAACTGAAATTGAATATTCCACCATTTGAGGGTAGATATGTTCCTGATATATATCTTACTTGGGAGTTAGAAACTGAACAACGATTTACATGTTTACAATATCCTGAGGAGAGACGAGTTGCTGCTGCTGTTTGTGCTTTCACTAGTTTTGCATGTGTATGGTGGTCTGAACATTGTAGATTATATCCTATTCCAACTACTTGGG
Organism: Triticum aestivum; assembly: GCF_018294505.1. Lineage (NCBI taxonomy): Eukaryota > Viridiplantae > Streptophyta > Magnoliopsida > Poales > Poaceae > Triticum > Triticum aestivum. The sequence goes on from NC_057803.1 coordinate 246,377,405, forward strand.
CTGCTTTGAAAACTGCTATGCGTACGCGTTGGGTTCCACCATATTATCAACGTGAATTGCTTCAAAAATTGCAGCGTTTAAGACAAGGAAAAAATTCTGTAGAAGAATATTATCAGGAATTACAAACTGGCATGATTAGATGTGGTATTGTTGAGGAGAATGAAGCTATGCTTGCACGTTTTCTGGGTGGATTAAATAGAGAGATTCAGACCATTCTAGACTATAAGGAGTATACTAATATCACTCGTTTATTCCATCTTGCTTGTAAAGCTGAACGTGAAGCGCAGGATCGACAAGCATTGGGGCGAACTAACTTTTCTGCAGGCCGACCTTCATCATGGACACCACGTGCATCTTCTACTTCAACTGCACCAGCACCTCCATCAGGTGCCACCTCCAGCCGTGATACAAGAAAACAGGCACAACCACCATTATCTGCCAAGAGCGCACCTGCGGGGCCTACACAGCGTTCTTCTTCTTCCATAGCATCAACAGGGCACACAAGTGATATTATTTGTCGTCGTTGTAAGGGAGGAGGTCATTATGCGAGAGAATGCAAATCTCCGCGTGTGATGATTGCTACCGCGGATGGTGGATATGAGTCCGCTAGTGACTATGATGAGGAGACTTTGGCTCTTATTACACGTGAAGAACATGGTGGAGATGATTCTGATAATGAGACGCAATACATGGCTCCTGAAGACGCTGACAGGTATGAATGTTTAGTTGCTCAACGTGTTTTGAGTGTGCAGATCACACAAGCTGAGCAAAATCAGAGGCACAATTTGTTCCATACCAAGGGAGTTGTGAAGGAACGTTCTGTGCGCGTCATCATAGACGGAGGTAGCTGCAACAACTTGGCTAGCATGGAGATGGTCGAGAAGCTTTCTCTCACCACAAGACCACATCCACATCCTTACTACATCCAATGGTTCAACAACAGCGTGATGAGGACATCAATACAATTGTTACACCCACAGCCCCTGCTGCTATACATACTGGACCAATTACTAGAGCTCGTGCACGCCAACTAAATTACCAGGTACTTTCGTTTCTTGGTAATGATTCTAATGTTCATGAGAATATGATGCTGCCTAAATTGGATACATTTGTTTTGCTTACAAATGAAGGGCCTAGCTTGGAGAAGGATGAACATTGGAGCAAGAACAAGCATGGAGATGATGGCATGCGCAAGGGGAACAAGAACGGAGTTACAAGTGATGATTTCAGGACTTTTAAGCCACCATAATGGGTGCATGAAGCCTTGGACGAAATATACAAGATGCCACTTCATAAATTTCGTCCCGAGGCTATTTTAGGTGCTGCGTCACCTTATTATTGGGCCAGGCCCATGTAATTTCGAAATACATAAGTATAGGCTATTTTTAGAGTCCGTATGTGTGGGGAAACAAGAGATAGAGTTGATTTCGGACCCCTCCACCAAGGGCCACGAAATTCCCCCCCTCTTCCTCCATATATACAGCCCTTAGGGCATCGTTTAGACTTTGGGTTTTGTTTAGATTACAAGTTCGCCATAGCTGCAACTTCGCGTACTTCGTTTGTGTTCAACGACCAGACAAAGGCGTCACAGAACCCCACCTTGATCAATAAAGCTTTCATCTTATATTCGCAATATCCAGATTGCAATCTTAGTTTCTTGCTTGTTCTTCGTTTGCTCGCAGGAAACAGACCCTCGTGGTCAGGTTGATCGTGCTCCGGCGTGGTCAATAACCTCTCGGAGTTGGTTTAGCGATTGCTAAGGCGCGACGTCCTCGCACGTTCGTAGTCGGATCGTCAAAGTCGACTTCCACCAAAGCGAAATTCACCATCTCATCGAAAGACGGGACACCTTTGCCTCTATCAAGTGGTATCAGATTTCCAGGTTGCTCGGTGAGATTTTACAGTATTTCGTAGTTTAGATCGAGTCTGTTCTTCATACCTACAGTCCACGAAAAAGCCACAAAAAAAAAATTTTAGGGTTAGTTCATCATATCCGAACCAATCTGAGCCTTTGCATAATCTTTTTAGGGTTTTGCTTTGTTGAATTTGCGGTTGCATCGTCGTGTCTAGTTGCTGGTCTTAGAGTCTAGTCTTTTAGAGTTTCGAGTTCTGGTCATAAGTTGTCACGCTGCCGCCGCACCATCATCATAGCCCCTGCCATCTACCACCACCGCTCCGAATCCGTATCCATATACCACCACCAATCCGTGTCCATATACCACCACCAATCCATATCCATATACTACCACCACCGCTGCCATATACCACCACCATATATCCACCACCAATCCGAGTTCCTTGCATATTAGGTTTGTTTTCGAGATCCATCTAGATTCCGATTCGTGTTTCCTTGCCGGAGTAGGTTTCGGAAAAAAAAAGAGTCGGGTAGCCACGCTCCGTTTAGGCCCAAAATTTTTCGAAAACGCATTTTTCGAAAAATTTTCTGGCTATCCTATTTTTAGGTGTTTCTGAGTGTTTTGAGACAGGTGCCATTATAGGAAGTTTTTTTTGACCCGTTTCCAGTTTTTGGGTCCGGGCAGTCAAAAAAAAAAATTGGTCGAAAAAATTTCGTGCCCATCCTGTCAGTTTGAGCTAAGAAGAGTTTTGAGACACTCGCCATTATAGTGATTTTTCGCAAAAAAAAAGAGCGCAAAAAAAAAGCAGCGCAAAAAAAAAGCGAAAAATAAAAAAATTCAGAGTGTGCTTTCCCTTGTTTACGTGCCGCGCCGTGATTTTGTTGGTGTTCTAGGCTCGCGTCTCTAGCACAGTCTAGCCTAGGACCAGCACAGTACCGTCGTTGAGCGTTTATTCAACTTTGCATCTCTGAATTGATTATTGCTGACCCTTTTTGCTACCATACTATAAGCCTTCCCAGCTCCACATACATCTACGTCGTGTGTTTGACTCTCCCTGGTAATCGCTCTATCCAAGCTTTGAGAGTTTTTGACTACAACGGTTGCCGATCACCGCCTGCTGCTGGGTAAGAACTGGTAAGAATTTGAGATTTGCTTGACGGATTTGTGATACACCACCACCACTTCTTAGTAGTCTGTAGGATCATATTCTTGTGTGTTTCTATTGCTGCTAACCATGCCAGGATCACAAGCCGACGAGATTGACTGGGAGAATTTATCGAACAAGGAGCTTCATGATAAGTTTCAGCAAATGATGACTGAACAGGTGCAAGATGTGCTGAACAATTTTGAAGAGGCCATGGAGAAGATCACTGGCCTTGAGAAGACGTTCGAAACAAAGCTCCATAACAAGTTTAATGAATTGCTCGCGCGTCTTCCACCACCACCACCCGCTGCACCTAACGCACCTCTCCAACAACAACAACAACGACTACCTCCACGTCGCGAAGCAGACCTCCGCCGAGCAAGCCGTGTTCCTCTTGCGTTTGGCCAAACTGTTGGTGCTGCTGTTGATACTTCTGTGGCTCCTGCTGCTGATGCGGAGGAGGATGATTATGTGGGAGATTATGAGGATGAGGTTGATCAAAATCAACACTACATGCAGCCACCTGTACCACCACCAGCAGGTCGACCTCAGGTATATATTCGTAATGGTAGGCCTGCACCACCACCTCAGGTACGAGATGATGTCCATATTCCTAAACTGAAATTGAATATTCCACCATTTGAGGGTAGATATGTTCCTGATATATATCTTACTTGGGAGTTAGAAACTGAACAACGATTTACATGTTTACAATATCCTGAGGAGAGACGAGTTGCTGCTGCCGTTTGTGCTTTCACTAGTTTTGCATGTGTATGGTGGTCTGAACATTGTAGACTATATCCTATTCCAACTACTTGGGCTGCTTTGAAAACTGCTATGCGTACGCGTTGGGTTCCACCATATTATCAACGTGAATTGCTTCAAAAATTGCAGCGTTTAAGACAAGGGAAAAATTCTGTAGAAGAATATTATCAGGAATTACAAACTGGCATGATTAGATGTGGTATTGTTGAGGAGAATGAAGCTATGCTTGCACGTTTTCTGGGTGGATTAAATAGAGAGATTCAGACCATTCTAGACTATAAGGAGTATACTAATATCACTCGTTTATTCCATCTTGCTTGTAAAGCTGAACGTGAAGTGCAGGATCGACAAGCATTGGGGCGAACTAACTTTTCTGCAGGCCGACCTTCATCATGGACACCACGTGCATCTTCTACTTCAACTGCACCAGCACCTCCATCCGGTGCCACCTCCAGCCGTGATACAAGAAAACAGGCACAACCACCATTATCTGCCAAGAGCGCACCTGCGGGGCCTGCACAGCGTTCTTCTTCTTCCATGCCATCAACAGGGCACACAAGTGATATTATTTGTCGTCGTTGTAAGGGAGGAGGTCATTATGCGAGAGAATGCAAATCTCCGCGTGTGATGATTGCTACCGCGGATGGTGGATATGAGTCCGCTAGTGACTATGATGAGGAGACTTTGGCTCTTATTACACGTGAAGAACATGGTGGAGATGATTCTGATCATGAGACGCAATACATGGCTCCTGAAGACGCTGACAGGTATGAATGTTTAGTTGCTCAACGTGTTTTGAGTGTGCAGGTCACACAAGCTGAGCAAAATCAGAGGCACAATTTGTTCCATACCAAGGGAGTTGTGAAGGAATGTTCTGTGCGCGTCATAATAGACGGAGGGAGCTGCAACAACTTGGCTAGCATGGAGATGGTGGAGAAGCTTTCTCTCACCACAAGACCACATCCACATCCTTACTACATCCAATGGTTCAACAACAGCGGCAAGGTTAAGGTAACACGTACTGTTCGTGTGCATTTTAGTATCTCTACATATGCTGATTATGTTGATTGTGATGTGGTACCTATGCAAGCATGTTCCTTATTACTTGGTAGACCATGGCAATTTGATAAAAATTCTGTACACCATGGTAGAAACAATCACTATACTCTTGTTCATAAGGATAAAAATATTACTTTGCTTCCTATGACTCCTGATTCCATTTTGAAAGATGATATTAATAGAGCTAATAAAGCACAACAGGAGAAGAATAAGAGTGAAAATCGGATTGTGGCAAAAGAATTTGAGCAACAAATGAAGCCTAATAATAAGCCATCTAGTGTTGCTTCTGAAATTAAATTGAAAAGTGCATGTTTATTTGCCACCAAATCTGATATTGATGAGCTAGATTTCAGCAAATCTGTTTGCTATGCTTTTGTGTGCAAAGAGGCATTATTTTCATTCGAGGACGTGCCTTCCTCTTTGCCTCCTGCTGTCACTAACATTTTGCAGCAGTTCGCTGACGTTTTTCCACAAGACGTGCCACCGGGATTACCGCCTATTCGAGGGATTGAGCATTAGATTGACTTAATTCCCGGTGCTTCACTGCCAAACCGTGCACCATACCGTACCAATCCAGAGGAGACGAAGGAGATTATGCGTCAAGTACAAGAGCTTCTCGACAAAGGTTATATACGCGAATCCCTTAGTCCTTGTGCTGTTCCTATTATTCTAGTGCCGAAAAAGGATGGTACATCACGTATGTGTGTTGATTGTAGAGGCATTAATAATATTACTATTCGTTATCGTCATCCTATTCCTAGGCTAGATGATATGCTTGATGAATTGAGTGGCTCTACAATATTCTCCAAAGTTGATTTGCGTAGTGGCTACCATCAAATTCGTATGAAATTGGGAGATGAATGGAAAACATCATTTAAAACTAAGTTTGGATTATATGAGTGGTTAGTCATGCCTTTTGGGTTAACTAATGCACCTAGTACTTTCATGAGATTAATGAACGAAGTTTTACGTGTTTTCATTGGACGATTTGTGGTAGTTTACTTTGATGACATATTGATTTATAGCAGATCTTTGGAGGAACATTTGGAACATTTACGTGCTGTTTTTATTGCTCTACGTGATGCACGTTTGTTTGGTAACCTTGGGAAGTGCACCTTTTGCACCGACCGAGTATCTTTTCTTGGCTATGTTGTTACTCCACAGGGAATTGAAGTTGATAAAGCCAAGATTGAAGCTATTGAGAGTTGGCCGCAGCCCAAAACGGTCACACAAGTGAGGAGTTTTCTTGGCCTCGCTGGATTCTATAGGCGTTTTGTGAGAGATTTCAGCACCATTGCTGCACCTCTCAATGAGCTTACAAAGAAAGATGTGCCTTTTCTTTGGGGTACCGCACAGGAAGAAGCCTTCACGGTATTGAAAGATAAGTTGACACATGCTCCTTTACTCCAACTTCCTGATTTTAATAAGACTTTTGAGCTTGAATGTGATGCTAGTGGAATTGGATTAGGAGGTCTGTTATTACAAGATGGCAAACCTGTTGCTTACTTTTCTGAAAAATTGAGTGGGCCTAGTCTGAATTATTCTACTTATGATAAAGAATTATATGCTCTTGTTCGGACTTTAGAAACATGGCAACATTATTTATGGCCCAAAGAATTTGTTATACATTCTGATCATGAATCTTTGAAACATATTAAAAGTCAAGCTAAACTGAATCGTAGACATGCTAAATGGGTGGAATTCATTGAGACTTTCCCTTATGTCATTAAACACAAGAAGGGAAAAGAAAATGTTATTGCTGATGCATTGTCTCGTCGCTATACTATGCTTTCACAACTTGACTTCAAAATATTTGGTTTGGAGACCATCAAAGATCAATATGTGCATGATGCTGATTTTAAAGATGTAATGCAGAATTGTAAAGAAGGAAGAATGTGAAACAAGTTTGTTGTTAACGATGGATTTGTGTTTCGTGCTAACAAGCTATGCATTCCAGCTAGCTCCATTCGTCTTTTGTTGTTGCAGGAGGCGCATGGAGGAGGATTAATGGGACACTTTGGCGTGAAGAAGACGGAGGACGTACTTGCTACACATTTCTTTTGGCCAAAGATGAGACGGGATGTTGAGCGTTTTATTGCTCGCTGCACTACATGTCAAAAAGCTAAGTCACGACTCAATCCTCATGGTTTATATATGCCTTTGCCTGTACCTAGTGTTCCTTGGGAGGATATATCCATGGACTTTGTTTTAGGTTTACCTCGAACAAAGAAGGGGAGGGATAGCATATTTGTTGTCGTGAATAGATTCTCGAAAATGGCACACTTTATACCATGTCATAAAAGCGATGATGCTGTTAATGTTGCTGATTTGTTCTTTCGTGAAATTATTCGCTTGCATGGTGTACCAAATACTATTGTTTCAGATCGTGATACTAAATTTCTTAGCCACTTTTGGAGATGTTTATGGGCTAAGTTGGGGACTAAACTGCTTTTTAGTACTACTTGTCACCCCCAAACTGATGGACAAACTGAAGTAGTCAATAGAACGTTGTCTACTATGCTTAGGGCTGTTTTGAAGAATAATAAGAAAATGTGGGAGGAATGCTTGCCTCATATTGAATTTGCTTATAATCGTTCATTGCATTCTACTACTAAGATGTGCCCTTTTGAAGTTGTGTATGGTTTCCTAGCTCGTGCACCTATTGATTTGTTGCCTCTTCCATCTTCGGAGAAGGTTAATTTTGATGCTAAACAACGTGCTGAATTGATTTTAAAAATGCATGAGTTAACTAAGGAAAACATTGAGCGCATGAATGCTAAATATAAACTTGCTGGAGATAAGGGTAGAAAACATGTTGTGTTTGCACCTGGAGATCTTGTTTGGTTACATTTGCGTAAGGATAGATTTCCTGATTTGCGCAAATCAAAGCTAATGCCATGTGCTGATGGTCCCTTTAAGGTGTTAGAGAAAATAAATGATAATGCATATAAACTTGAGCTGCCTGCAGATTTTGGGGTTAGTCCCACTTTTAACATTGCAGATTTGAAGCCTTATTTGGGTGAGGAAGATGAACTTCCGTCGAGGACGACTTCATTTCAAGAAGGGGAGGATGATGAGGACATCAATACAATTGTTACACCCACAGCCCCTGCTGCTATACATACTGGACCAATTACTAGAGCTCGTGCACGCCAACTAAGTTACCAGGTACTTTCGTTTCTTGGTAATGATTCTAATGTTCATGAGAATATGATGCTGCCTAAATTGGATACATTTGTTTTGCATACAAATGAAGGGTCTAGCTTGGAGAAGGATGAACATTGGAGCAAGAACAAGCATGGAGATGATGGCATGCGCAAGGGGAACAAGAACGGAGTTACAAGTGATGATTTCAGGACTTTGAAGCCACCATAATGGGTGCATGAAGCCTTGGACGAAATATACAAGATGCCACTTCATAAATTTCGTCCCGAGGCTATTTTAGGTGCTGCGTCACCTTATTATTGGGCCAGGCCCATGTAATTTCGAAATACATAAGTATAGGCTATTTTTAGAGTCCGTATGTGTGGGGAAACAAGAGATAGGGTTGATTTCGGACCCCTCCACCAAGGGCCACGAAATTCCCCCCTCTTCCTCCATATATACAACCCTTAGGGCATCGTTTAGACTTTGGGTTTTGTTTAGATTAAAAGTTCGCCATAGCTGCAACTTCGCGTACTTCGTTTGTGTTCAACGACCAGACAAAGGCGTCACAGAACCCCACCTTGATCAATAAAGCTTTCATCTTATATTCACAATATCCAGATTGCAATCTCAGTTTCTTGCTTGTTCTTCGTTTGCTCGCAGGAAACAGACCCTCGTGGTCAGGTTGATCGTGCTCCGGCGTGGTCAATAACCTCTCGGAGTTGGTTTAGCGATTGCTAAGGCGCGACGTCCTCGCACGTTCGTAGTCGGATCGTCAAAGTCGACTTCCACCAAAGCGAAATCCACCATCTCATCGAAAGACGGGACACCTTTGCCTCTATCACTCTTTGCCTCCTGCTGTCACTAACATTTTGCAGGAGTTCGCTGACGTTTTTCCACAAGACGTGCCACCGGGATTACCGCCTATTCGAGGGATTGAGCATCAGATTGACTTAATTCCCGGTGCTTCACTGCCAAACCGTGCACCATACCATACCAATCCAGAGGAGACGAAGGAGATTATGCGTCAAGTACAAGAGCTTCTCGACAAAGGTTATATACGCGAATCCCTTAGTCCTTGTGCTGTTCCTATTATTCTAGTGCCGAAAAAGGATGGTACATCACGTATGTGTGTTGATTGTAGAGGCATTAATAATATTACTATTCGTTATCGTCATCCTATTCCTAGGCTAGATGATATGCTTGATGAATTGAGTGGCTCTACAATATTCTCCAAAGTTGATTTGCGTAGTGGCTACCATCAAATTCGTATGAAATTGGGAGATGAATGGAAAACAGCATTTAAAACTAAGTTTGGATTATATGAGTGGTTAGTCATGCCTTTTGGGTTAACTAATGCACCTAGTACTTTCATGAGATTAATGAACGAAGTTTTACGTGCTTTCATTGGACGATTTGTGGTAGTTTACTTTGATGACATATTGATTTATAGCAGATTTTTGGAAGAACATTTGGAACATTTACGTGCTGTTTTTATTGCTCTATGTGATGCACGTTTGTTTGGTAACCTTGGGAAGTGCACCTTTTGCACCGACCGAGTATCTTTTCTTGGCTATGTTGTTACTCCACAGGGAATTGAAGTTGATAAAGCCAAGATTGAAGCTATTGAGAGTTGGCCGCAGCCCAAAACGGTCACACACGTGAGGAGTTTTCTTGGCCTCGCTGGATTCTATAGGCGTTTTGTGAGAGATTTCAGCACCATTGCTGCACCTCTCAATGAGCTTACAAAGAAAGATGTGCTTTTTCTTTGGGGTACCGCACAGGAAGAAGCCTTCTCCGTATTGAAAGATAAGTTGACACATGCTCCTTTACTCCAACTTCCTGATTTTAATAAGACTTTTGAGCTTGAATGTGATGCTAGTGGAATTGGATTAGGAGGTGTGTTATTACAAGATGGCAAACCCGTTGCATACTTTTCTGAAAAATTGAGTGGGCCTAGTCTGAATTATTCTACTTATGACAAAGAATTATATGCTCTTGTTCGGACTTTAGAAACATGGCAACATTATTTATGGCCCAAAGAATTTGTTATACATTCTGATCATGAATCTTTGAAACATATTAAAAGTCAAGCTAAACTGAATCGTAGACATGCTAAATGGGTTGAATTCATTGAGACTTTCCCTTATGTCATTAAACACAAGAAGGGAAAAGAAAATGTTATTGCTGATGCATTGTCTCGTCGCTATACTATGCTTTCACAACTTGACTTCAAAATATTTGGTTTGGAGACCATCAAAGATCAATATGTGTATGATGCTGATTTTAAAGATGTAATGCAGAATTGTAAAGAAGGAAGAATGTGGAAAAAGTTTGTCGTTAACGATGGATTTGTGTTTCGTGCTAACAAGCTATGCATTCCAGCTAGCTCCGTTCGTCTTTTGTTGTTGCAGGAGGCGCATGGAGGAGGATTAATGGGACACTTTGGCGTGAAGAAGACGGAGGACGTACTTGCTACACATTTCTTTTGGCCAAAGATGAGACGGGATGTTGAGCGTTTTATTGCTCGATGCAATACATGTCAAAAAGCTAAGTCACGACTCAATCCTCATGGTTTATATATGCCTTTGCCTGTACCTAGTGTTCCTTGGGAGGATATATCTATGGACTTTGTTTTAGGTTTACCTCGAACAAAGAAGGGGAGGGATAGCATATTTGTTGTCGTGGATAGATTCTCGAAAATGGCACACTTTATACCATGTCATAAAAGCGATGATGCTGTTAATGTTGCTGATTTGTTCTTTCGTGAAATTATTCGCTTGCATGGTGTGCCAAATACTATTGTTTCAGATCGTGATACTAAATTTCTTAGCCACTTTTGGAGATGTTTATGGGCGAAGTTGGGGACTAAACTGCTTTTTAGTACTACTTGTCACCCCCAAACTGATGGACAAACTGAAGTAGTCAATAGAACGTTGTCTACTATGCTTAGGGCTGTTTTGAAGAATAATAAGAAAATGTGGGAGGAATGCTTGCCTCATATTGAATTTGCTTATAATCGTTCATTGCATTCTACTACTAAGATGTGCCCTTTTGAAGTTGTGTATGGTTTCCTACCTCGTGCACCTATTGATTTGTTGCCTCTTCCATCTTCGGAGAAGGTTAATTTTGATGCTAAACAACGTGCTGAATTGATTTTAAAAATGCATGAGTTAACTAAGGAAAACATTGAGCGCATGAATGCTAAATATAAACTTGCTGGAGATAAGGGTAGAAAACATGTTGTGTTTGCACCTGGAGATCTTGTTTGGTTACATTTGCGTAAGGATAGATTTCCTGATTTGCGCAAATCAAAGTTAATGCCACGTGCTGATGGTCCCTTTAAGGTGTTAGAGAAAATAAATGATAATGCATATAAACTTGAATTGCCTGCAGATTTTGGGGTTAGTCCCACTTTTAACATTGCAGATTTGAAGCCTTATTTGGGTGAGGAAGATGAACTTCCGTCGAGGACGACTTCATTTCAAGAAGGGGAGGATGATGAGGACATCAATACAATTGTTACACCCACAGCCCCTGCTGCTATACATACTGGACCAATTACTAGAGCTCGTGCACGCCAACTAAATTACCAGGTACTTTCGTTTCTTGGTAATGATTCTAATGTTCATGAGAATATGATGCTGCCTAAATTGGATACATTTGTTTTGCTTACAAATGAAGGGCCTAGCTTGGAGAAGGATGAACATTGGAGCAAGAACAAGCATGGAGATGATGGCATGCGCAAGGGGAACAATAACGGAGTTACAAGTGACGATTTCAGGACTTTGAAGCCACCATAATGGGTGCATGAAGCCTTGGACGAAATATACAAGATGCCACTTCATAAATTTCGTCCCGAGGCTATTTTAGGTGCTGCGTCACCTTATTATTGGGCCAGGCCCATGTAATTTCGAAATACATAAGTATAGGCTATTTTTAGAGTCCGTATGTGTGGGGAAACAAGAGATAGGGTTGATTTCGGACCCCTCCACCAAGGGCCACGAAATTCCCCCCTCTTCCTCCATATATACAACCCTTAGGGCATCGTTTAGACTTTGGGTTTTGTTTAGATTAAAAGTTCGCCATAGCTGCAACTTCGCGTACTTCGTTTGTGTTCAACGACCAGACAAAGGCGTCACAGAACCCCACCTTGATCAATAAAGCTTTCATCTTATATTCGCAATATCCAGATTGCAATCTTAGTTTCTTGCTTGTTCTTCGTTTGCTTGCAGGAAACAAACCCTCGTGGTCAGGTTGATCGTGCTCCGGCGTGGTCAATAACCTCTCGGAGTTGGTTTAGCGATTGCTAAGGCGCGACGTCCTCGCACGTTCGTAGTCGGATCGTCAAAGTCGACTTCCACCAAAGCGAAATTCACCATCTCATCGAAAGACGGGACACCTTTGCCTCTATCAGGGCATCTTATTAAAAATTTCCATAAGAGTTGTTGTAGGAATTACCATAATTATTAGAGGAATTACTAGGAAATGGCCTAGATACGCGTTGTTACCAAAATTGTTCCCACCAACAAAATGCACATCCATAGATATTATTATTCTCAATCAAAGTGGACAAAGGCATATCATTAGGATCAGAAGAAACACTCTTATTAGCAAACAATTTCACAAGTTCATCCATCTTTCCACTCAAAACATTAATCTCTTCTATCGCATGAACCTTTTTATTAGTAGTTCTTTCGGTGTGCCATTGAGAATAATTAACCATAATATTATCTAGGAGTTTAGTAGCTTCTCCTAAAGTGATTTCCATAAAAGTGCCTCCCGCGGCCGAATCTAAAAGATTTCTAGAAGCAAAATTCAATCCAGCATAAAAATTCTGTATAATCATCCATAAATTCAAACCATGTGTAGGGAAATTATGTATCATTAATTTCATCCTCTCCCAAGCTTGTGCAACATGCTCATGATCAAGTTGCTTAAAATTCATAATATCATTTCTAAGAGAGATGATCTTAGAGGGAGGAAAATACTTAGAGATAAAAGCATCTTTGCACTTATTCCATGAATCAGTACTATTTTTAGGCAAAGAAGAAAACCAAGCTTTAGCATGATCTCTAAGCGAAAACGGAAATAGCTTCAATTTAACAATATCATTATCCAGATATATCTTCTTTTGCATATCACATAAATCAACAAAGCTATTTAGATGGGTAGCGGCATCTTCACTAGGAAGGCCAGCAAATTGATCTTTCATGACAAGATTCAGCAAAACAGTATAAATTTCAAAAGATTCAGCATCGGTAAGAGGAGCAATCAGAGTGCTAATAAAATCATTGTTGTTGGTATTCGTAAAGTCACATAATTTGGTATTATCTTGAGCCATCGTGACAAAAAATCAATCCAACACAGAATCACACAAGAGGCAAGCGAAAGAAGGCAAACTAAAAAAGGGTGAACGGAAAAGAGGCGAATAAAACGGCAAGGGTGAAGTGGGGTAGAGGAAAACAAGAGGCAAATGGAAAACAATGTAATGCGAGGGAGAAGAGTTTGTGAAGGGTACTTGGTATGTCTTGGCTTGAGTGTAGATCTCCCCGGCAACGGCTCCAGAAATCCTTCTTGCTACCTCTTGAGCATGCGTTGGTTTTCCCATGAAGAGGAAAGGGTGATGCAACAAAGTAGCATAAGTATTTCCCTCTGTTTTTGAGAACCAAGGTATCAATCCAGTAGGAGACTACACGCAAGTCGCCTAGTACCTACACAAACAAACAAGAACCTCGCAACCAACGCGATAAAGGGGTTGTCAATCCCTTCACGGTCACTTATGAAAGTGAGATCTGATAGAGATAATAAGATAAATATTTTTGGTATTTTTGTTGTATAGATTGGAAAATAAAGATTGCAAAATAAACGGCGACAAAAATGTCTAGTTGACGGGAAAATAATATGATGTAAAGTAGACCCGGGGGCCATAGGTTTCACTAGTGGCTTCTCTCAAGATAGCATATTTTACAGTGGGTGAACAAATTACTGCCGAGCAATTGATAGAAGAGCACATAGTTATATCTAGGCACGATCATGAACATAGGCGTCATGTCTGTGTCTAGTAGACCGAAACGATTATGCATCTACTACTATTACTCCACACATCGACCGTTATCCAGCATGCATCTAGAGTATTAAGTTCATAAGAACAGAGTAACACATTAGGCAAGATGACATGATGTAGTGGGATAAACTCAAGCAATATGATATAAACCCCATCTTTTTTATCCTCGATGGCAACAATACAATACATGCCTTTCTGCCCCTGCTATCACTGGGAAAGGACACCGCAAGATTGAACCCAAAGCTAAGCACTTCTCCCATTGCAAGAAAGATCAATCTAGTAGGCCAAACCAAACTGATAATTCGAATAGACTTGCAAAGATATCAAATCATGCATATAAGAATTCAGAGAATAATCAAATATTGTTCATAGATAATCTTAATCATAAACCCATAATTCATTAGATCTCGGCAAACACACTGTAAAAAGAATTACATCAAATAGAACTCCATGAACGAGAGAGAAGAAGCCATCTAGCTAATAACTATGGACCCAAAGGTCTATGGTAAACTACTCACACATCATCGGAGAGGCTATGGTGTTGATGTAGAAGCCCTCCATGATCAAGTCCCCCTCCGGCAGATCGCGGAAAAGGTCCCCAGATGGGATCTCACGGGTACAGAAGGTTGCGGTGGTGGAAAAGTGGTTTCGTGGCTCCCCTGGATGTTTTCAGGGTATAAGACTATATATAGGCGAAATAAGTAGGTCGGTGGAGCTACGAGCGGCCCACGAGAGTGGGGGAGCGCCTGGCCCCCTGGGCGTGCCACCCTACCTCGTGGCCGCCTTGTTGCTTCCTTGACCTCCACTCCAAGTCTCCTGGATTGCGTTTGATCCAAAAAAGATCCTCATGAAGGTTTTATTCCGTTTGGTATTCCTTTTCTGCGAAACACTGAAATAGGCAAAAAACAACAACTAGCACCGGGCCTCCGGTTAATAGGTTAGTCCCAAAAATAATATACAAGTGCATATTAAAGCCCATTAAACATCCAAAATAGATAATATAATAGCATGGAATAGTCAAAAATTATAGATACATTGGAGACGTATCACGAATGTCTTGTCGCGTCCAAAGTGTCCCATGAGTCCTCCTCCATGAGATTCTTGCAAAAGTAACAAACGAAGAGAAGACTCGGGGATGCAAAGTTTGTTAGATCTCATAAGATAATCATCTTTGATGTAATAGCGTTCCCAAGATGTATGCGTCAAACATTTTGCATAAGGAATAGCAAAAGTAGGATCATGAGCATACAAGTCTTTTATGTGCTCAAAGCCTATGACATTCAATTCAAGTTGAGTAACAAGCATGCATATATGGGAAAGCGCATCTACCACAACATTTTCCTTTCCTTTGATATACTTGATGACATAAGGAAATGACTCAATGAATTCACTCCATTTAGCATGACGCTTGTTCAACTTAGTTTGGCCCTTAAGATACTTAAGCGTTTCATGGTCGGTATGGATGACAAATTCGTGAGGGCGAAGATAATGTTCCCATTCATGCAAAACTCGCACTAAAGCATGTAGCTCTTTGTCATAGATGGGTAGTTGACAAACCTCCTATGCCGTTTGTCAAACCTCCTATGCCGTTACCACTAGCATCGCAATGAATTTCGAAAGGTTTGTCAAAGTTGGGTAATGCAACCACGGGGGCATGAGTAAGCAAATTCTTAAGCTCATTGAATGCGGTATCTTGGGATGGTCCCCAATCAAAAGTGATAGAGGCGAGGGTGTCCCGATGTTTCGATGAGATGGTGGCTATCGTTTTCTGTGGGAGTCGACCTTGACGATCCGACTATGAACGTGCAAGACGTCGCGCCTTAGCAATCGCTAAACCAACTTCCGAGGGGTTATTGACCACGCCGGAGCACGATCAACCTGACGACGAGGGTCTGTTTCCTATGAGCAAACAAAGAACAAGCAAGAACTAAGATTGCAATCTGGATATTGTGAATATAAGATGAAAGCTTTATTGATCAACGTGGGGTTCTGTGACGCCTTTGTCTAGTCGTTGAACACAAACGAAGTATGTGAAGTTGCAGCTATGGCGGACTTTAATCTAAACAAAACTCAAAGTCTAAACGACGCCCTAAGGGCTGTATATATGGAGGAAGAGGAGGGGGGGATTTCGTGGCCCTTGGAGGAGGGGTCCGAAACCAACCCTAACTCTTGTTTCCCCACACATACAGACTCTAAAAACAGCCTATACTTAAGTATTTCGAAAATACATGGACCTGGCCCAATAATAAGGTGACGCAGCACCTAGAATAGCCTCCAGACGAAATTTATGAAGTGGCATCTCATATATTTCGTCCAAGGCTTCATGCACTCCTTATGGTGGCTTCAAAGTCCTGAAATCATCACTTGTAACTCCGTTCTTGATCTCCTTGCACATGCCATCATCTCCATGCTTGAACTTGCTCCAAGGTTCATCTTTCTTGTCCAAGCTAGGTCCTTCATTTGTAAGTAAAACAAATGTATCCAATTTAGGTAGTGATGAGGACATCAATACAATTGTTACACCCACAGCCCCTGCTGCTATACATACTGGACCAATTACTAGAGCTCGTGCACGCCAACTAAATTACCAGGTACTTTCGTTTCTTGGTAATGATTCTAATGTTCATGAGAATATGATGCTGCCTAAATTGGATACATTTGTTTTGCTTACAAATGAAGGGCCTAGCTTGGAGAAGGATGAACATTGGAGCAAGAACAAGCATGGAGATGATGGCATGCGCAAGGGAAACAAGAACGGAGTTACAAGTGATGATTTCAGGACTTTGAAGCCACCATAATGGGTGCATGAAGCCTTGGACGAAATATACAAGATGCCACTTCATAAATTTCGTCCCGAGGCTATTTTAGGTGCTGCGTCACCTTATTATTGGCCAGGCCCATGTAATTTCGAAATACACAAGTATAGGCTATTTTTAGAGTCCGTATGTGTGGGGAAACAAGAGATAGGGTTGATTTCGGACCCCTCCACCAAGGGCCACGAAATTCCCCCCCTCTTCCTCCATATATACAGCCCTTAGGGCATCGTTTAGACTTGGGGGATTTGTTTAGTTAAAAGTTAGCCATTGCAACTTCGTGTACTTCGTTTGTGTCCAACGACCAGACCAAGACCGCTTACGGATCCCCACCATTATCAATACCTCATATATATTTGCAATATTCAGATTGCTTTATCATATTCTTGCTCGTTCTTCGATTGCTTGCAGGAATAGACCTTCGTGGTCAGGCTGACTGATGAGGACATCAATACAATTGTTACACCCACAGCCCCTGCTGCTATACATACTGGACCAATTACTAGAGCTCGTGCACGCCAACTAAATTACCAGGTACTTTCGTTTCTTGGTAATGATTCTAATGTTCATGAGAATATGATGCTGCCTAAATTGGATACATTTGTTTTGCTTACAAATGAAGGGCCTAGCTTGGAGAAGGATGAACATTGGAGCAAGAACAAGCATGGAGATGATGGCATGCACAAGGGAAACAAGAACGGAGTTACAAGTGATGATTTCAGGACTTTGAAGCCACCATAATGGGTGCATGAAGCCTTGGACGAAATATACAAGATGCCACTTCATAAATTTCGTCCCGAGGCTATTTTAGGTGCTGCGTCACCTTATTATTGGGCCAGGCCCATGTAATTTCGAAATACATAAGTATAGGCTATTTTTAGAGTCCGTATGTGTGGGGAAACAAGAGATA
>NC_057803.1:246396715-246397004 GCF_018294505.1 Triticum aestivum
TTATCGAACAAGGAGCTTCATGATAAGTTTCAGCACATGATGACTGAACAGGTGCAAGATGTGCTGAATAATTTTGAAGAGGCCATGGAGAAGATTACTGGCCTTGAAAAGACGTTCGAAACAAAGCTCGATAACAGATTTAATGAATTGCTCGCGCGTCTTCCACCACCACCACCCGCTGCACCTAACGCACCTCTCCAACAACAACAACAACGACTACCTCCACGTCGCGAAATAGACCTTCGCCGAGCGAGCCGTGTTCCTCTTGCGTTTGGCCAAACTGTTGGTG
>NC_057803.1:246401443-246407580 GCF_018294505.1 Triticum aestivum
CTAATGTTCATGAGAATATGATGCTGCCTAAATTGGATACATTTGTTTTGCTTACAAATGAAGGGCCTAGCTTGGAGAAGGATGAACATTGGAGCAAGAACAAGCATGGAGATGATGGCATGCGCAAGGGAAACAAGAACGGAGTTACAAGTGATGATTTCAGGACTTTGAAGCCACCATAATGGGTGCATGAAGCCTTGGACGAAATATACAAGATGCCACTTCATAAATTTCGTCCCGAGGCTATTTTAGGTGCTGCGTCACCTTATTATTGGGCCAGGCCCATGTAATTTCGAAATACATAAGTATAGGCTATTTTTAGAGTCCGTATGTGTGGGGAAACAAGAGATAGGGTTGATTTCGGACCCCTCCACCAAGGGCCACGAAATTCCCCCCTCTTCCTCCATATATACAACCCTTAGGGCATCGTTTAGACTTTGGGTTTTGTTTAGATTAAAAGTTCGCCATAGCTGCAACTTCGCGTACTTCGTTAGTGTTCAACGACCAGACAAAGGCGTCACAGAACCCCACCTTGATCAATAAAGCTTTCATCTTATATTCGCAATATCCAGATTGCAATCTCAGTTTCTTGCTTGTTCTTCGTTTGCTCGCAGGAAACAGACCCTCGTGGTCAGGTTGATCGTGCTCCGGCGTGGTCAATAACCTCTCGGAGTTGGTTTAGCGATTGCTAAGGCGCGACGTCCTCGCACGTTCGTAGTCGGATCGTCAAAGTCGACTTCCACCAAAGCGAAATCCATCATCTCATCGAAAGACGGGACACCTTTGCCTCTATCACTGACCGTGCTTCCGGCATCGTCAGTAACCTCAGGAGATTGGTTTAGCGATTGCTAAGGCGCAACGTCGTGCACGTTTGTAGTCGGATCGTCAAAGTCGTCTCCACCAAATCGATAGTTATCATCTCATCGAAAGATCGGGACACCCTCGCCTCTATCAGGTAGCATCATATTCTCATGAACATTAGAATCGTTACCAAGAAACAAAAGTACCTGATAATTCAATTGGCGTGCGCGAGCTCTAGTAATTGGTCCAGTATGTATAGCAGCGGGGGTTGTGGGTGTAACAATGGTATTGATGTCCTCATCAACCTCCCCTTCTTGAAATGAAGTCGTCCTCGATGGAAGTTCATCTTCCTCACCCAAATAAGGCTTCAAATCTGCAATGTTAAAAGTGGGACTAACCCCAAAATCTGCAGGCAGCTCAAGTTTATATGCATTATCATTTATTTTCTCTAACACCTTAAAAGGACCATCAACACGTGGCATTAGCTTTGATTTGCGCAAATTGGGAAATCTATCCTTATGCAAATGTAACCAAACAAGATCTCCAGGTGCAAACACAACATGTTTTCTACCCTTATCTCCAGCAAGTTTGTATTTAGTATTCATACGCTCAATGTTTTCCTTAGTTAACTCATGCATTTTTTAAATCAATTCAGCACGTTCTTTAGCATCAAAATTAACCTTCTCCGAAGATGGAAGAGGCAACAAATCAATAGGTGCACGAGGTAGGAAACCATACACAATTTCAAAAGGGCACATCTTAGTAGTAGAATGCAATGAACGATTATAAGCAGATTCAATATGAGGCAAGCATTCTTCCCACATTTTCTTATTATTCTTCAAAACATCCCTAAGCATAGTAGACAATGTTCTATTGACTACTTCAGTTTGTCCATCAGTTTGGGGGTGACAAGTAGTACTAAAAAGCAGTTTAGTCCCCAACTTAGCCCATAAACATCTCCAAAAGTGGCTAAGAAATTTAGTATCACGATCTGAAACAATAGTATTTGGCACACCATGCAAGCGAATAATTTCACGGAAGAACAAATCAGCAACATTAACAACATCTTCGCTTTTATGACATGGTATAAAGTGTGCTATTTTCGAGAACCTATGCACAACAACAAATATGCTATCCCTCCCCTGCTTTGTTTGAGGTAAACCTAAAACAAAGTCCATAGATATATCCTCCCAAGGAACACTAGGTGAGGGAGTCCTGGATTAGGGGGTCTCCGGACAGCCGGACTATATCCTTTGGCCGAACTGTTGGACTATGAAGATACAAGATTGAAGACTTCGTCCCGTGTCCGGATGGGACTCTACTTGGAGTGGACGGCAAGCTAGGCAATACGGATATGTATATCTCCTCCTTTGTAACCGACCTTGTGTAACCCTAGCCCCCTCAGGTGTCTATATAAACCGGAGGGTTTTAGTCCGTAGGACAACATACAATCATACCATAGGCTAGCTTCTAGGGTTTAGCCTCTCTGATCTCATGGTAGATCAACTCTTGTAATACTCATATCATCAAGAACAATCAAGCAGGACATATGGTATTACCTCCATCAAGAGGGCCCGAACCTAGGTAAACATCGTGTCCCCTGCCTCCTGTTACCATCCGCCTTAGACGCATAGTTCAGGACCCCCTACCCGAGATACGCCGGTTTTGACACCGACATTGGTGCTTTCATTGAGAGTTCAACTGTGTCGTCACCATAAGGCTTGATGGCTCCTTCGATCATCGCTAGCGATGCGGCCCAGGGTGAGGCTTTCCTCCCCGGACAAATCTTCATATTCGGCGGGTTTGCACTGCGGGCCAATTCGCTTGGCCTTCTGGAGCAGATTGAGAGCTACGCCCCTAGCCATCAGGTCAGATTTGGAAATTTGAACTACACGGCCGACATCCGCAGAGACTTGATCTTCGACGCATTCGGGCCCATGTCGGATGCGCCGTACAGTCGTGATGAGCATGACGTAACTCTGCCATTGGACAATGTTCGGGAGATCGCATCCGCAACTACTCCTTCTATCAATCCGGAGCAAGTCACGCCATCCGAGAGCAGAGGGATGGACCCCACCATCGAGGCCACACTCTCAGTGGCGATAGAGCCGGATACTGACTTCACCCCTTACGAGAGCCGTGTCGCTAAACCACTGGATTCATCTCTGGCCACGGACTCCGAGCCGCTCATATCCGTGCCCGCCGAGTTCGACTGGGCGCTGATCATGGAGTTCACCTCCGCAGATATCTTTCAGCACTCACCTTTTGGAGATGTGCTAAATTCATTAAGGTCTCTCTCCCTATTAAACAGAACCTTGGCTGAACTATGTCCGGCTAGAATAGGATGCGGACGATGAAGAAATTCGCCGCTCACCCACCACCCACTTAGTAGCCACTTTCGAAGACTTAACTGACATGCTCGACTTCGGCTCCGAAGACTTCGACGGTATGGACGACGAAGCCGGAGACGAACAGGATCCACCGCCCTCGAGGCACTGGACCGCCACCTCATCATATGATATATACATGGTGGACACCCCCAAAGAAGCCAATGGCGACGAGACAATGGAGGATGACTCCTCCAAGAAGCAACCCAAGCGCCGACGTCAGCGGCGCCACTCTAAGTCCCGCCACAGCAAGAGCAGTGATACCGGCACAGGAGATAATAACACTCCGCATAGCGCCGAAGACAACAACAATCCCCTCCTGCACGGTGTAGAGCTAGAGGACGAACAAGCTAGCCCTCCAGAGCAGGCAGCAGATGCAGAACCGGAGGAGGACAATTACATGCCTCTCTCCGAAGACGAGAAAGAGCCTCGACGACGACGAGTTTATCGTGCCTAAGGACCCCGTCGAGCAAGAGCGCTTCAAGCGCCGACTTATGGCCACGGAAAATAGCCTAAAGAAGAAACAGCAACAGCTTCAAGCTGATTAAGACTTGCTAGCAAACAGGTGGACCGAAGTCCTTGCGGCCAAGGAGCATGAACTCGAGCGCCCGTCCAAGAGTTACCCAAAGCGCAGGTTGCTACCTCACCTCGAGGAGGAAGTAGTGAAACCTCATTCACCAGTGTACGATTCGGCTGACCGGCCACTACACGGCCGAGCCAGGGAGGCGTTTCAGCCTAAAGATCAGACCGCACCCCATCGCCACTCAGTCAAAAATACTAAGGCCCGGGGCAACACAGAGGACCTGCGAGACATCTTGGACAGTAAGGCAAAAATTGCAAGGTCAATATACGGGAAACGGGCACGTGCGCCCACACGGGAAGATGATCGTCGCGTCGGATACACCAAGAGTAAATCCGGCCGGGCCGAATACAACAGACAAGACTGATACGAACTACGTCAGGATATAGCCCGGCACAGAGGTGCCGCACACCCCCTGTGCTTCACTGATGAAGTAATGAATCATGAATTCCCAGAGGGTTTCAAACCCGTAAATATTGAATCATACGATGGCACAACAGATCCCGCTGTATGGATTGAGGATTTCCTCCTTCACATCCACATGGCTCGCTGTGATG
Source organism: Triticum aestivum (assembly GCF_018294505.1). Classification (NCBI taxonomy): domain Eukaryota; kingdom Viridiplantae; phylum Streptophyta; class Magnoliopsida; order Poales; family Poaceae; genus Triticum; species Triticum aestivum. The sequence continues at coordinate 246,405,769 of NC_057803.1, forward strand.
ATCTGCACGCCATCAAGTACCTCCCACTAAAACTCAAAGGACCAGCTCAGCATTGGCTGAATAGCTTGCTAGCAGATTCCGTTGGCAGTTGGGAGGATTTGGAAGATGCATTTCTTGACAACTTCTAGGGCACTTATGTGCGGCCACCGGATGCTGATGACTTGAGCCACATAACCCAACAGCCAGGGGAATCGGCCAGACAATTCTAGACATGGTTCCTGACTAAGAAAAATCAAATTGTAGACTGTCCGGATGTAGAGGCCCTAGCGGCATTCAAGCATAACATCCGCGACGAGTGGCTCGCCCGCCACCTCGGCCAGGAGAGGCCGAAATCTATGGCAGCCCTCACAACACTCATGACCCGCTTTTGCACGGGTGAGGACAGTTGGCTGGCTCGCAGCAACAACACATCGAGGAATCTGGATACCTCGGATACCAAAGATGTTAACGGTAGGTAGCGTCGTAATAGACCAAAGCGCCGCAATAACGGCGATAACACCAAAGATACGGCAGTTAATGCCGGATTCAGAGGCTCTAGATCCAGTCAGCAGAAAAAGCCATTTAAAAGAAATACTCTGGCTCCGTCCACTCTAGAACGCATAATGGATCGCTCGTGTCAAATCTACGGCACCCCCGACAAGCCAGCCAATCACACCAACAGAGAATGCTGGGTTTTCAAGCAGGCCGGCAAGTTAAATGCCGAGAACAAGGACAAGGGGCTGCATAGAGACGAGGAGGAGGAGCCCCGGCCGCCGAACACAGGAGGACAGACGGCGTTTCCCCCTCAAGTGAAGACGGTGAACATGATATACGCAACCCACATTCCCAAGAGGGAGCGGAAGTGATAGAGGCAAAGGTGTCCCGTCTTTCGATGAGATGATGGATATCGCTTCGGTGGCAGTCGACTTTGACGATCCGACTACGAACGTGCGAGGACGTCGCGCCTTAGCAATTGCTAAACCAAGTCCGAGAGGTTATTGACCACGCCGGAGCACGATCAACCTGACCACGAGGGTCTGTTTCCTGCGAGCAAACGAAGAACAAGCAAGAAACTGAGATTGCAATCTGGATATTGCGAATATAAGATGAAAGCTTTATTGAACAAGGTGGGGTTCTGTGACGCCTTTGTCTGGTCGTTGAACACAAACGAAGTACGCGAAGTTGCAGCTATGGCGAACTTTTAATCTAAACAAAACCCGAAGTCTAAACGATGCCCTAAGGGCTGTATATATGGAGGAAGAGGGGGGGGGATTTCGTGGCCCTTGGTGGAGATGTCCGAAATCAACCCTATCTCTTGTTTCCCCACACATACGTACTCTAAAAATAGCCTATACTTATGTATTTCGAAATTACATGGGCCTGGCCCAATAATAAGGTGACGCAGCACCTAAAATAGCCTCGGGACGAAATTTATGAAGTGGCATCTTGTATATTTCGTCCAAGGCTTCATGCACCCATTATGGTGGCTTCAAAGTCCTGAAATCATCACTTGTAACTCCGTTCTTGTTCCCCTTGCGCATGCCATCATCTCCATGCTTGTTCTTGCTCCAATGTTCATCCTTCTCCAAGCTAGGCCCTTCATTTGTAAGCAAAACAAATGTATCCAATTTAGGTAGCATCATATTCTCATGAACATTAGAATCATTACCAAGAAACGGAAGTACCTGGTAATTTAGTTGGCGTGCACGAGCTCTAGTGATGAGGACATCAATACAATTGTTACACCCACAGCCCCTGCTGCTATACATACTGGACCAATTACTAGAGCTCGTGCACGCCAACTAAATTACCAGGTACTTTCGTTTCTTGGTA